>NW_026739562.1:2691545-2771222 GCF_022355385.1 Mustela nigripes
CTTTCTTTCTTTCTTTCTTTCTTTCTTTCTTTCTTTCTTTCTTTCTTTCTTTCTTTCTTTTTTTTTTTTTTTGCCAGCAGTGCCTTTCACACATTAAATGTACTCTGTATGTTTGGTAAATGGAATAATACACTGAAGAGTGAATCAATCCTTGGAGCAAGCTCATTCACAGTCATCTCTCATAATCCATGTGAAAGAAAGATTTAGTTAAGCAGAGATGATTACAATCTCAAAAAAAAAAAAAAAAAAAAAAAACAAAAAACCCACAACTCCACAGTATATATGACTCTAGCAAATCTTTTTTTTCCTGAAGCAATTTACAAGTAGCGAAAAATTCAATATGAGTTACTTCTTACAATCTATACAGTCTCATTTATTCTTATATTCTTTCATTCTGC
This sequence comes from Mustela nigripes, assembly GCF_022355385.1. Classification (NCBI taxonomy): domain Eukaryota; kingdom Metazoa; phylum Chordata; class Mammalia; order Carnivora; family Mustelidae; genus Mustela; species Mustela nigripes. The sequence goes on from NW_026739562.1 coordinate 2,691,944, forward strand.
TCACATTTACTGTGTTTTTAATGTATTCTAGGCCTAATGCTAGATTTTAGAACTGTAGAGAACACAGTTCCTGCCTTCAAGGGCTTTCAGTGGAGATGATTGAAAAGGTCAACTATCATGATTACAGTAGAGTATGACGAGGTGTCTAACAGAGAAATACGGGTGGCCTTGGAAGGCAAAGGAGGAGTACCTAAGCCAAATCAAAATTCAGTGACGATTTCACCAAGACAGCAGTATCTCAGCTGAATTGTTAAGGAAAGACAAAAGTTATATAAATGAAAAAGTTTGGAGGAAGCAGACATCTGGGGAGAAGAACTGCATATGTATGTGAGAGCACAGGGGCACCAGTGAGCAGGAGGGGCTCTAGGATTTGCAAGCAGTTGATTCACAGAAAACAACACTAGCGTAGGTTAGTTTCTTACGGCTTTTGTAACAAATTGCTATAAATTTGGTGCCTTAAAACAGCATAAATTTATTTTCTCACAATTCTGGAAGCCAGAAGTTGGAAATCAGCTAGTGTCAGCCAGGCCATATTCCCTTTTAAGGCCCTAGGGGAGAATCTATCTGTTCCTTGATTCTTCCAGATTCTGGTGGTGGTTGGCATTTCTGGTCCTGTGTCTGCATCACTTCAGTCTGGCCTCAGTCGTCCCGTGGCCTCCTCTTCATCTGATGGCCCAAATTCACTCTGCTACTTCTTACAAGGATATATAGGATGGCATTTAAGGCCCACCTGAATATTCCAGGATGATCTCCTCACCTCAAAATCCTCCACTTAAGCACATCTGTAAAGACCGTTTTTCACTCCCAAATGCAGTAGCGTTTACAGGTTCAAGGGAATCGAATGTGGACATATCTTTAGGGGGCCATTTTTAACCCACCATATAAGTCTTATGAAATGCCTTGTATGCTAATCTAACAGGAGTATCTGTAGGCAAACAAATGGAGAAAAATCATAAGGTCTGTCATGTCCCCAAATACACAGAACTACAGGTAAAATGCTGAAATAGAAATATTTAATGCTCATATTCCTCTAAAGAAGGAAATTAATTGAATTCTAGCAATACTCTGATATGAGTTTGGAGTAAAAATAGAGTCCCTGAAGGTATGGTACAACAACAATCTCTTTAGGCATAACAAAAAGGAAACATTGTATTTGATGCTCTAGACAAGGAGTGGAAGATGAGAGAGGAGTGACAGATGAGTGAGGTTAGGGGAGAGAGAAAAGCCAAGATTAGAGTAAAGGCTGTGTTTCAGTCAAGATACTCTAAAGAATACAAGAACGAAGATTTAGCACAGGAATTCGATTTTAGACAATTGTGACAAGCTGAGAGACTGACTGGATAGAATAGATGAGTAGGAATATCAGAGAAATCTTAATAAACTGGTCTGTCTGAAGTCTTGACAGTGAGAGCAAAGCATGTGGGGCCCCTGAGGAGGGACCGGTAAGATGGAGTTTGTGTAGAGCTCTGTGAACACTACCACTTCTGAGGGAAGCCCTTGGTCCCTTGGCGGGCCCACAGACAGTGGCCTGGTGATGGGCCAGGGGCCACAGTTACCAACAGAGTCAACAGTTAGAAAGACAAGCTGGGATACACAAGACACCACCCCCTTTACCTCCCTGTCACTGTCAAACCACAATGACCTTCCGAGAGCAGAGGTTTCCATTTCCATCTTCTAAATCCCATGCAATTTTTCTTTTGACACAATCTTATTTCCAGATACTTTGTTTCACTAAATAACAAAAAAGGTATTTTTTGTTTTGTTTTGTTTTGCCTTTTCTTGAGCCAATCATGGCTAGAGTTCCCTAACTCTAGAGTTCCCAGCCTCAGCCCAGTGGACACAACATATTCCAGCAGAGCCTATAAAATATGCAAAAGGAACTCCAAATCTTTGATAAGGTCCAGGCTCACAAACAGTTTCTTTGAGTGAACTAAGGCAGCACGGAAGAGCCTGTGTGAAAGAGACAATAGGCAGAGAAAATCCTTAAAACAGAACACCAGACTCCAGATTCTCCAACATTTCTAAGAGTGTTGGGCTTCTGCAAACCACAGAAGATTTCAGCTAATCCACCTTGATCTTGACAGGCAACAAGACTCCTCTCTGACACAGTGCACAATAATTTATCAAACTCTGTAAGTCAGGCCTTTAGGGAGAGAGTCAAGATAATTTTAAGCACTTGCAGTATTAAACCTTTGAAAAGAATCCTTTAGTTCTCCTCTAAAACTTTTTTCTTTCTTTATTTCTTTTGGCTTTCCTTGATGCCAAAAATGTTTATTATTTTTTTTTTTATTGAGTCAACCCATTATACTGACTTCAAAATCTCAGAAATTTAGAGTAGTTCCTTCCTCAGACTCATAGGCCAATCCTGCCTCTGTCTCCTAAAGGGAAAATCGATTCTGAGCTCAAAAAGAGCAAGGTTAGATCATCAATTCCCAGTGTCTTGTATTATAATTTATGTTACAGGAAGCAGACTCAGAAAGTATGCTAACCAGGTCTTTGTTCAAGCATATGTGTGACTGGTGTATCCTGGGCCCCTAAAGCCCATCAGAAATCTCACAAGGGCCAGGTGGTCTTCATGTGGTTTTCAGGTTTGAAGGTCACTCAGAGAGTCACCCCACTTGTGAAAAAGTCAACTTCTACCACTCAACACAGACTCAGTATATGAGTCTGTTAGTGTGAAACCATGAACAGCAGTAATAAGAGCAAATCCCCCTTATCCTTATCAGTAAAAAAATAAAGCTACTATTGTACTTAGTAAATTATTTTATGAAGAGCTTCTGCAGATAGTTGTGTGTTATAACAGTCCCTCAAAACAGAGGATAAAAAAAGTTATTCCTTTATTAATGCCAACTAAACTGGAGAAGGAGAAATCAAGACTTTCCCCTAATACAGCATAACCAATGAGCATCAGAACAAACCCCAAATTCGCTCCACTCTACAGCTGAATGGACATACTTATCTTTTCACGAGTTGAAAAGAAATTCTCAGGCTTTGGTGAGTGCTGTGAAGTGTGTAAACCTGGTAATTCACAGACCTGTACCCCTGGGGATAAAAATATATGTTTATAAAAAATAAAAAATTTAAAAAAAAAATAAATTGCAAAACAAAAAAAAAAAAAAAAAAGAAATTCTCAGGAAATAACCACATTTAATTTCACAATATTACCAGGAAAGAAAAGGGAGGAAAGACATCTCTCTTCCACTAGAATAGAAAAACCAAGTCCTGTACAGGTTAAGTGCTCAAAGATGTCCAGCCAGACAGATACAGATGAGACCTCAAGACTTAGCATCTGAGCTCCTTCTCAGACTCTTATTCCTAACCACATCAAAGAAACAACAGGAAAGTGTACAAAGCAAGATTCCCTCCAAAGAAAGCAGTCCCTATACCTGGCCTCAGGTGAGTGTAATTCCATCATCTTAGTATCTAATCTATAACTTAAAAAGCCTAGTCAGCCAAATGACATTGATTTTATTGCATATTCCAAGATATCATAAGGGTAATTAATCTCCTGGAAAACAATAGTCTGTTGTATCTTCAAAGAAGCAAGGGCTACGTTTGCTCTTGATGAATTACTACCAAAGGGTGCCACTAACTTTCAAATGTGCTACCATATTATTTAACTTTCAGACAGTTTAATATAGTTCCTGATTATTAATATGATTTTAATATCTGATAGTGCAAAAGGGTAATAATGTTGTAGAACTAAGACAGTAGAAAGAGGTAAAATTATCATCACTACTGGTGATTCACTGCTGGTGGTGAGTGATCATAAAAATAAGTTTTTTCATTTGGTTCTAACTTAACAATTACGAAGAAAAAAATACCCAATCAATCAGAGAGACAGAAAAAAAAAAGAGGAGTGACTATATTCTCTTTTTTTTCCTCCATATAATTCAATAAAATTGAGGTATCAAGGTGTTTCAACCATCCAGAGGAACAGGTGTTTATACACCAAATATTTGCTGAGCACCTACTATGTGCAGGGCTCTGGATTAGGCATCCAGGCTCGAAACCTCCTTTTCCCAAAAGCTCACATTTTAACGGGAGTCATATGGGAAAGGAATACATCATACTACGCTACATGCTTCAATAAAGATATGTAGCAATTACCATAGACTCACTGAGGAAGGAACTACTTTTTCTTCCTGGATAAGCTTGGGAAATCTCACAGAGAGAGTGCAAGTAGATGAAGGATATCAGTTCCTTCACCTCAGAGAAAGTTAAAGTAAGAGGAAGAGAAGCACACTTGTGCCTGCGCGTATGGTAGAACAGGCACAGAAGCAGGGATTTTGTCCATCTTGTTCACTGTTTTATCCACCACCTGCCATACTGTCTCTATCACTCGATAAATATTTATTGGACAGATAGATGGACTCCGCTACAAGGATAACAGAATGTGAGAAATTTTGCTACCTTGACTCATATGTAACCATAATTTTCTGTCTACTTTCTACTTTGGATTCATCATCCATTAGTAGCAATGCCATAACACAAAAATTTCTGAAAATCAGAAGTATTTTCCTAATTCATTTGGTGTCAAAATATAGCCTGACTTGATCTCATTTAGTGGAAAGACTTGACCTGGACTGGCATAAGGCTATTTTTAATCTTTATTTACTCTAATTATTGTGAATATGTATCTACTCTGTTGCAAAAGTAATAGTGTGGTTGATAATGGGGTGCTGCCCCAGACCTCACTAAGGGTTTTGTATAATATGCACTACAAGTACTACTGTAGCACCTTTTTAAAATCCAGTTTTAAGTTTCAAAACACAGTTGTCCCCAGGAGTTTCACATTAAAAACTACAAACTTGTCAAGTAATATAATTCTGATAATAGAATAAACCTGATAAAATTTATAGATCCTATCAACCTTTGCTTCATTACCTCCTTCTGGCCTGTTGTTCCAGGTCTGTCTATGCCAGCTTCAGTACAGGCTGATGTGTTGTCTCATGATGGTCCTGGATTATTATCACTTCATGTACATGGTCGACTCCAGTCTAACCCCAATTGGGGGCTGACCTATCCAGGGGCCGAATATTGGCTCAAATTGACCAAAGGTCCCAATCACACTTGACCCTGATATACTGTCACTGTTTGGGTGATCATAAACTATATAATACCTCTTTAATAGCAATGGAGACAGGGTTCACACTCTGTGCACCAAATGGAAAGAGACAGCAAAGTTAAGAAATTACCCTCACCTTAATGTGAATGCACTGTTGCTCGCTGCCTCAGAGAACAGAAAATTCAATGCACTGAACGAAAAACTGCAGAGAGGAAAGGAGATCAAGTCAAAGACAAACGTGTCTTTTGCAAATCTTGCCAAGGACAAACCCTAAAAGACTATCTACTTACACTAAGAAACTAGTATACAGTATGAATTAGATGCCACAGCTGGTGATGTGTTGTCACACTTAATTAATTAGTTTATACATCTTTATTTGACAGAGAAGGAGGACAGTTTTTATTTAAGATAGAAAAACTTCCCCCAAAGCCAGAATTGGGAACAGGTAAACTGAGGATTAGAACAGAGAGCTGTTTCCCCCACCTACCATACCACACCACCTCACACAGCTCTGTGCTTACAGCCACATGTGAAAAGATGCTAAACTGAAAACAAGAGTGATCCTCATAGTGCACTCCTAGGTATGTCCATAATGCCCATGTTATCACTGATTAGCACCAGCCAATAGTGAATAATCAATAGGCCATGCTCTTACACACAAGGTCGAGTGATTTATTCGTACTGTTATCAGTAGCAGTGGAAAGTTGGGGAACTACTACAGCCTGGCCTTGCACCAAACACTTCCCTTACAGTAAATTGTCTTCTCCTTTACCTTGCAAGGCAAGCATTATAATCTCTCAGATTAAGAGAAGTTGAGTAACTTCTCCAGGGTTCGGTTCCTCTGCTAGCAAGCGGGGGATAAGGAATTTAAATATACAATAATCTAACTCTAAAACACATGCTCTTTCCACATGTCATGCTGTAACATTTTCAAATAAGGAACTATTGTTGACATTGAATCATAATGGCCATCTCTTATTCACAGCACTTACCCTTGAACCATAATTGATGGAGAATAAAAGACTCATTGCCCATGTCACATTTGCTCACTCCCTATGAATAAGAGACACAAAAGCACAGAGAGAATTCCTAATGCCCTAGAATAGCCACCTGGGACTCACCTAGCTCTGAGAATGCAATCCCATTTCGGAAATATAAAACCAAAAATATGTAAATCAGCATATTATCATCTACTTATTCCTTACCCATACCTAGTCTTAAGTCATCCATTGATTCTGGCAGTTCTCCCACCTGTACACCACTGGAGCTAGACTGGACTAAGCTATGGACAGGCCACCCATGATGTGACTTTTCAAACCTTGCTTACTTAGTATATGACAGCATGGGTGACAGGGCACCCAGACACAAGAAGATGGATGCTACTCTTCTCCTGAGGAACTGCAGCAAGAATATTCTCTTCTAGGGGCACCTGGGTTAAAGCCTCTGCCTTCGACTTGGTCATGATCTCAGGGTCCTGGGATTGAGCCCTGCATCGGGCTCTCTGCTCAGCTGTGAGCCTACTTCCCCCCACCCCCTGCCTGCCTGTTTTCTTGTGATTTCTGTACATCAAATAAATAAATAAAATATTTTAAAATTTTAAAAAAAGAATATTCTCTTCTAGCTAGAATACAGAGTGATATTAAAGAAGGGGAATAATCATTAACACAGAGCTTTGTATCCACCATTTCCAAGTCTTCTCACTGCAGCCATATTCTCAATGACCTACGAGACACCCCTTCTTATAGCATCACCAGCACCTTGGAACTGGATAACACATTGGTTCTCAACCCATGGTAGATACTGCCCAATGCTTATCACCAGGCAGTAGGACTAGTGCTGGGATTCGGATATGTGTGTGTGGTGTGACAGGTGTTGCTACTGTGACATAGAATGGAGTTCTGCCTTTACTGGGAAGGGATCAGAAATCAAAATGTGGCTCAAGAGATCACCCTATAAAAAATACAGATGCCAACTTCTTGACTGGTAGATTCTGCCAGAGAACTGTCACTTGGTCCCAAGCTTGTGGTTAAACTCCAGATTATCCAGATTCCAGATTATTTCCTTGCTCCTCAATCCTTCAAACCATCATGCTCCTTTCACACAGAAGCTGTTACAGAAAACCAGCATTGCCTCAGATAGTGAAATAAATATTAATTTGGTATTTTCTAAAAACTTAGCCACAAATAATAAGTAATGAGGGTAAAGAAAGTGAATGAGGGAAATAATATGAGAATTCTTAATCAAAGGTGCAAATATTGTACTTCTTCATTTTAAATACAGCTTTTTAAAAAAATAGTAAGGGTCAACCTACAAAGGAACATCGTACAAAAAATAGTATTAGTCACCAATGTCCTAGAGTTATCTCTTTCACCCTCCCCTAATTCTGCATCTTATTTCATCCCCAAATTCAATCCTTGACAGGAACAGACGGATAGGATATCACTACTTGATTACCTGGTTCTCATCAGTAGGAATTTTTGGCTGAGGATAAGAGTATGTAATTTATTATGGGATCACCACACGATGGCTTGCAGATCACATTCAGCCATGTCCTGTTTTTTGTAGGACCTAGGAGCTAGGAATGCTTTTTACACCTTAAAGAGTTGTTACAAAATATAAAAAGGAGAAAGAGGAGGAAAATGTGACAGTTTGTATGTGGCCTCACAAAGCCTAAAATATTTACTATGGGTCTCTACATAAAAAGTTTTCTCACGTAAGAAAATGGACGTATTAGTAATCTGTACTTTAAACACTCTTAGAATAGGGATGGTGACTCTGATTCTGCTTAGATAGCTCTGATTAGTCACAGCACCATGCCAAAAGGCCCCAACTCAAGATGTATTTTTTTATTATTTTTTTATTTTTTATAAACATATATTTTTGTATTTTTAATAATGAAGATTGACAAATGCTAACGTGCCATACCTACATGTGGGCTGGAAATAGTTTTCAAATATGAAGCCCCATGCACCTTAGCAAAGGATCATGTACTTGCTGCTTATTTGGAAGAATGCCCTCATTTTGCCATTATTACCAACAGCCCTCTTCTCCAGGTCTTTATATCCATGTTAGTGATCCAGGGGCCCTAACGACTGTCCTGAGCGCTCTCTATCATGCCTACCTCAGTTTCCATTAATTCTTTGCCATTGAGTAGCAATAAATTAGGGAAATATTGCTAAGAAGGGAATTATGAAGATCATAATTAAGAAAGGAGACAGTTGGAGGATTTATAGTGAAGACTGATCCCAGTCTAGTTTCACTGGGAAAGAGCATCATCTCGATCTCATTTGCCAGTAATTAGCTTTGCCTTTATTGCATTGTAAATACTGCTTTAATTACCATGCTCCTTAGTTCTGAAGATGGTACTCAGTATCCTTATTGGGTTTCATGTCCTGGCATCCCTCTTCATCACTCCCCGAGCCTCTGCTGTACACAACAGATATATGCAAATACAACCGGCAATGAAGGCAGGAGAGGATTACAAGGGCTACTAATGAGCAATATGAGAGATGCACAGTTCTTGGGGAGGAGCTGCCTCCCTCTCCCTAACTGTCATCCTGATCCCTCTTACCCTGGAGTCGCAGGAGCAATTAGCCAACATGGATAAGGCAATCCTGTTGGCATAACTTCTGAAATGGATAACTTCAACAAAGCCGTGGGGATAACCATATTTAGGACTTCAAGACCACAGCAAGAAAGCAGTCATTAATTAGGCATTAATTAGTATCAGCTAGGAAGTTCTCCAACAAGTACAGTGGCCATAGTTCATGGGATGTGAACTTGAGGCTCAGTTCATCCACTAACTCAGAGTGGGGGTAACTTGAATAAATCATTTCTCTCTTTGGACCACAGCTTCCACCACTGAAAAATGGGAATTCAATGAGTTGCTTTCACATAACTCTAGATCAAGAATTGTATGAATTTATAAATAGTACGGGAGTGCCGGGGTGGCTCAGTGGGTTAAGCGTCTGACTCTCAGGTTTGGCTTAGCTCATGATCTCAGGGTCTTGAGACAGAGCCCTGCATGGGGATCTGCACTGAGTGTGAGCCTGATTAAGATTCTCTCTCTCTCTCTGCCCCTCACAAACTCTCGCATATGCATGCACTCATTCTCTCTCTCTCTCTCTCTCTCTCTCATAAATAAATAAATAAATAAAATTTTTAAGATATATAAATTGCATTAATTTATAAAAATTTTTATAGAGCACCTACTATAATTTTGTGTAGCAGATATCACATCTCCTAAACCCACCAAGTGATTTTAGCTGCAACCATGGTGGACAGTTCTGTGAAAGTTTATGCTTCTTTTGAACTGCCAATTTTGGGGGCACCTGGGTGGCTCAGCAGGGTTAAGTGTCCTCCTTCAACTGAGGTCATGATCCCAGGGTCCTGGAATTCAGCCCCAGGTTGGGCTCCATACTCTGTGGGAGGGATCTGCTTCTCCCTCTCCCTCTGCCTGCCACTCCCCCTGCTTGTGCACTCTCACTCTCTCTCTCTCTCTCTCTCTCTCTCTGTGTCAAATAAATAAATAAATTTTTTTAAATGTTAAAAAAAAATAACTGCAAGTTTTCCCCCTCAATCATATGTCCTGCCTTTCCACTTTCTGTTCTAGGGTCAGCTCACTAAACATCATGCAAGGAGAGTCCCTGGACAGAACCCTCAACAAACAGGGGATAGGAATGGATGGATAGGTGCCCTAGTCTCCTGTCTTTCAAGCGGATGATTCCAGGCCATATCTGGTACACTGCTCAGAAGAACTGATCCCTGGGGCCTGCATGACCTCGATAATGTTCCCTTATATCAGCTTGTCTTCAGTCCTCACTCCTTGACATCTGCTTCCTAAGTTCAACTAAAAAGTTGGGGGGCTTACACCCAACTACCTGTCTTGGGCTCTGCTTTCAGGGAACACAAACTAAGATACCTTTTCTGTTTAAAGACAAAGAAATTAAGATGAGAAGAAAACAATGTAACTAGACCAAGGGTAGTGTACTTCCCACTGCTCTATTTACAGATGGACAGTCTATATGGTTGCCAAACATGCCCAGAAGAGAATGACTATGGTTCCTTCCAGCATCTCATCCAAAAAAATTTATCTAGCAAAAGAGAAATAATAGTGATTCCTACTTGTAAAGAGTAAGAAATATCAGAGGTTATGGAAATATTTGCAACAAATAAGAACACATGCTCTGATATTAAATAGACCTGGGTTTGAATTCTAGTTTTACCATTTTGTAGCTGTGTGAGTTTGTTGTATAAGCTTTTTATACCTTATTTTACTCATCTATAAGATAGCAAGAATAATACCTAAAATATAGTGACTTCCCAGCAACCTGTCATTATAATCTTATCATTATTATCATTTTTATATCTAATAACTTTGTGACTGCCATTCAAAGGAAAAGAAAACTATCAGTACTGCAAATGGTAACGTTACCCAAAACTTTAAGATTTTAGCTACTCTGTACCCTTTCAAAATAACCCCCAGAGAATGTTGATTTTTTTTTTCTTTTCTGATTATTGTGACACCAAGACATGAAAAACTCAAATGAAAAGGAGCACTGCAAATTGTATCCTCTTCTCCCTCTGTCTGGAACTTTGACAGAGGCCCACTGATGATACTTGGCATTAATGCATCTCATTCCTTTGGTTTGTGGACTGACACACCCAGGCTTGATGAAGACAGACACAGAGATCCATCCCTCCTGGCTCTCCATTTTTCTAAGCCACTTGTGCCAAGTTGTTAGGGAACACATCCCAGATTCAGCAGAATTAGCAGGCAAGCATCCAGTGATGAATACACAGGAATGCAAAGCTGTGTCAGACGATCTTCCAATCTCAAGGACCTTAAATGTCATCAGATCCCTGCTACAGCAACCTTGCCCAGTGGTCACCCGCTTCTCCTGTACTTTGCCACATTACAACACAGCTTATTCTGTATTTAGACAGCTCTGACTTTTAGAAAGCTTTTCTTTATTTTCATCTAAAATATTTTCCCTCTAGCTTACATTTATCATTTGCCATAATTCTAATCTATTAAGTCATCTAGAATAGAAGTGAATCTTTTCTTCATATGGCAACCCTGGAAAAAAACTGGAAACCTCAGTCACATCTTCTTATTGTTGCCCTTTCTTCTGACTAGACAACTCTATATCATTTCTCAGTTCTTCTTGGATTTCCCACCACTGAGGAAGATCAGAGAAATAACTTGAAAGTATCTAAATAGTTAAATGCCTTTGACATTAAAAATAATAATAATACGTATGGCTTAATTCCTAAACAAATAATTAAGAGTTGGCAGCGTGATCAGAGTCCGTGAACACATTGATTTCTTAAAAAGAAGATGGTTCAGCAGGAAGAACATGAGCTCTGGAACCAGACCAACTTAAATTTGAGTCTCTTTTGCTTACCTGCTGCTTATTTGCTGAGTGACCCTGGACAGATTACTTAACCTCTCTCAGCTTCAGTTTCCTTATCTGAAAAATGGCTATTGTGAGGATTCAGTGAGAGAAAGGATGTGAATGTGCTTAGTGTCTTAGTGTACAGCCTGGCCACAAGGTTCTGTAAAAAGAACATGTGCTTTGAAACCAGACGGAGGAGTTGGAATCCTGTCCGTGCCACTGCTGCTCCGTGAGAGTTTGCACCAGTAACTCAGGTGTTCTGCTCCTCATTTTCCCCTTTTATCAAATGCCACTGAATCTGAGAATTTATTGTAAATGTTAGAAGTTTTATTTGTGAAGTACACAGCATAGAGCCTGTTTCTTGAGTTATCCTTAGTTTTACTAATTCAAAAGAAGTTTCATTTTCTTTTCACTTCCATGGACTCTCATTAGAAGATGCAAATCAGTATAATCTGCTATTCTGGGGTTTTTACCAAGATGGTAGTGAGTGGGATGAGTGTTATGAAAAGAAAATGCCTAACATGAATTTATAAAATATTAAAAAAATCTAGAAGATTGCCCCATAAAGAATTTACAAAAAATAATTAACAATTATGCCAAAACACTATACATAAGATTTTTTTTACATGCTAATGTTGAACAAGAGACCAAAAAGAGTCACAACATGTGGTTTTTGAGTTTAAAATGCTGGCTGAGATACTTATAGGGATGGAGCCAGACAGTAAGTGTGGAGAATGTTGAGAAGAATGTGGAACATTCTAGAAGGTGCAAAAAAAGAAAGAGCGTATAGATTCTATCCAAGGGCACACCTTTCAAGAAGCACAGTCTTGCTCAAGAGATGTAATAGAAAGATGATTACAGTGGGCTCAGTGCCAATTCATCTTGCCCCCTGGAAAAATATGCCTAAAACACACATCGTTTCAAGAAGGACTGTCTGAGCACATGAAAGGCAAATCAGAAATGACAACCTGCAGGATAAAGACACTATGACTTCCAAGCCCAAATTTAAAAGCAACTCTGAAAACATATAGTGGAAAAAGTATCAGAAGATTTCACTTCTGACCTGTTCTCCACTCTACTTTATACCCTGAACAAATCACTTTTCCCTGTCTCTCCACCTGAGCAGAAGATATAATATAAAGAAGAGTGCAATGGCTGATTTCTGAGGCCCCTTTCAGCACCAACAAATGCTGTGCATTTTTCCCATCAAAGGTATTCAAGACTGATTAACATCAAGAAGTCAGCAAATTGCCAGGCAGCGCTTAGCATGGAGCCTGGAACAGCAGAAGTTGAATAAGGAAATATACCTAGATATGTACAGCTTCAAAATTAAAATCCATCAGTGAATGTCTAGTTAATGCCCAAACTGGTTAGCTAACTTCCAGTTAATTGAAATGAGATCAGGGATGCCTTGGTGGCTCAGTAGGTTAGGTGTCTACCTTCCACTCAGGTCATGATCCCAGGGTCATGGGATCGAGTCCTGCATCAGGCTCCTTGCTCAGCAGGGAGCCTGCTTCTCCCTCTGCACTGCTCCCCCTGCTTATGCTTGCTCTCTCTGACAAATAAATAGATAAAATCTTGAAATAAATAGGTAAAATCCTGAAATAGATAAAATCTTAAGAAAGAAAGAAGGAAGGAGGGAGGAAAGGAAGGAAAGAAACATGAGAGCACTTTGAGGACACTGGCTTTCACTTGTTGGAACCAGTTCAGCCTGAAACCCAGATCCAGAAACTCCTCCCTCAAAGTGTAACTTCTCCAAGAATATCAGTGTCTCCCTCAATTCTTCCTTTATAAGAGTTCTCTTTCTTTGAAAAGAATCTAAGAGGTGGTAACAAGAGCCACTATCTTCTAAGCCAACAGGAAAGTCTCCATCTCTTTCACACACATGCCCGCACCTTTCCTCCCTTAGTCTCAGCGCCTGGCACTTCTTTATCATGAGGCATAGGCTAGATACATTCAAGTGTGTGCCCTGTGCAGAAAACAGAAGCGAGTCTGAGGGAAGAGGATGGTTGGTGTCTGGGGGCCTTAAGGACATGAACACAAGGCCGCCCACACGCCATCTGCTCATTTGCTATGTAGATATAAGAAAGAAGAAAAATAGGCCGGCAGATGCAATATTCTTTGGGATACATCCCTCCTGGAGATGCAGCCTAGACGTTCAATATTAATGACATAATTATGTAGATATTACATGTAATGATAATAATAATATAATTATTCTGACCACCCTAGTAGAACATAAGCACCCTCATTTAGCCACATAAACATATCACGCTGTCATTACTGAGGTTATAAATTGCTTCTACATGGGCTATTTCCTCATAGAAACATAGATGTTCTGATGCTTTGTCCTCCTGCCATCTCTAGGGAGTTGCCCTGATGAGCTGATAAAGGAAGGTAACTTTTGCATGGAGAAAAAGCAATATTCATTTTGGACCACTCTCTGTCTTACTCTTTATCCCCTTTATTCAATGCCTTTGCCATTCTGTTCCAGCAACAGAAGGCTGGGGTGGGCCAGCCGGACGGCATGGTGTTGAAATCACTCCCCATAAAAACGTGCCTGCAATGTTACAGCAGCTTTGATGCTGTTGTAATGCACCCATAAAATCATGGAACATATGTAGAGGCAGCTGCTGGTGGCAGCGGAGGAATGTAAAAAATATGAGGCTGTTGAAAAACTTTGATAGATTTTACTGCCAGCCAAGTATATATACTTTTTATGATCTGCTATATGAACCTACAAAAAAAAAAATCATGCTTTTCTTTAGTGTGTTTATTCATTGCATCGTTTACAACAAATTCCTGAGACGAACTTGGAAACCAGATGATTACTGTTCAAATCGGTGGTCCCGGTGTAGCCTTAAGAAACTCAGAGAGAAAGGAAAAGGCCTTTAATAACTGGTCCTTAAAAGGCAATGGAAAAGCCCCAAGAAGAGGTTAATGTTACTGTACATAAACCGTTTCCCAGAATCATACCCTCTGAAAACATCAGGACTCTCAGAGGAGAGCTACTCAACTTCCTTGATGTGGCTCAGGCTTTGCTGTAATTAGGTAATGGTCAGGCAGGAATATGACCATTGGTGGGGGGAAAATCAGATTAATCAGATTACCTAAGCCTAAGGGTAGTATTAGTATACAAACAAAAAAGGTGCACAAGGTAAGTCAATAGGATGTGGGGGGGAAAATCAGAACTGTTGTTATATTTAATCATATGTAAAAAATGACAGGGAATAAAGTGTCCTTCACTAATAATGTATACTCAGTGAGGGTGCTCCTATCACTAGCAGATCAACAGCTGAGGACTTGATTCAAAAGTCATATGCTGCAACACATAAACCCCAAAATTCCTTACTATAAATGTGGGATCAAAAAGTTTAGAGATTGCTGAATTAATAGTACAAAATTCTTTGCTTAACACTCTAAGAAAAAGCCCGAGTACTTAAGAAATAGATAACTCTTCTATAATAAAATGCTGTAGAGCATGGAAAAATAGCAAATTTCCAAATCATTTCATTTGGCTGGTATATGTGTTCTGTGTTTGGTTGGTTGGCTTGTTTGTTTGCTCTTCCTTTAAATGTAATCCTTCCGTGACTCCTGTGCTGATACATTTATTTTTTTCTTATAGTTTTCATTCCACTGGTATTCTAATGGACATCTGGAAAGGTTAAAATGCATACAGCCACCATGTCCCCTTATCTTGCTCTTTCCAGTACATGAGGTGATTCTCCTTGCTGCAAGACATAGTGCGGTTCAAAAGATTAATCAAATACTAACAGTCATGCCCATGGCTAGAGAAAGAGTCATGACTATGAATTTTAATGACAAAATTTAATATTAAAAAAAAACCTGGGTTTGATAATGGGAACAGGGTTCATATTCCAGATCTGCCACATATATGTCAGTGTGTTAAGTGCAAGAGTCAGCTACTCTCTCTTTCACACAGTAGAATCATCTCTAAAATGGAAATACTTTACATATACCTTTACGTGATTGGTAGTACTTGATAAATGGAAACTATGATTATGAATATTATAACATGGTATTTTTTTCCTATAACATCTGGAAAGCATCCTGAAGAACAAATAACTCAAAAGACTTAGCATTATCATAGTGAAAATAAGGTTAGGGAAGGAGGAAATAGTGGAGGAAAAGAAGAGATGCCTGAGTGAATGATGAGAATCAAAGAATTTAAAATATGGTTGAATGTCTCTCTGAAGTCCTGCTTAGCACTGCAAGATTAAAGGAATTAGGACAATCCTAAGCATCCAGGATTTGCTTTCTTTGGGAAAAGATACAGCTTGGTTTAAATCTTTCCAATGGTCTTCAATGATTTATCTCTTGGCAACACAGGAACCAATGAAAGGAGCAAATTTCCATTCCTGATTTGTAGGGCTCAGGTGAAAAATCTATTATTAAGCACGGAAGGCCAGATGGACTGGCCAAGGCCTGGAGCACAAAGGTTAGTTTTCAAGAACCATCTGGGGCTTGTTCTTATGCCTTAGTGAAAAAGCAGTGAGAGCCCAGAACACAACACAGTCAATTAGAAAGGCAGTAGCTGGAGGCCTGCTGATCTGCCAGCCTTTCCCTGGTATAGAAAAATGAAGGCTTGGAGAAAGGAAAAACTTGTCAGTTATTTTCTTCTTCTTTTTTTAATTTTCAAGAGCACCAGGATATATTTTGTTAGCTAACAAAGTAAGCAGAGAAATTAGGATTCATCTAGGTACATGCTTCCCAGTTGCACAGACGTTTCCAGATCACTCCCCTTCCATCTGACAGGTGGTTCTCATGGTAGGAAGAAAGACAGGCCTGGATCTGGGCACACACTGCATTAAAATCTAAGCTATTCCTCAGAGTTTACCCAACACCCTCACAGTTTGGTTGCTATCAATATTATCTACCTATCTGAAGAGTTCATGGTAAACTTTCAGGTGCATTAATTTTCTGATGTAAACATAAATACCTCCAGCATCATTATAACACAATACAATGTTTTAAATGTCATCTCTTTACTACCTAGCCATTGGATTACAGACAGATTACTTAACCATTCTGAACTGCAGTTTCTTCATGTTAAATGGTGATAATAGTTTTTTCATGTTAAAAATTAAATTAAAGAAAGAAAGAATTTGGGGGGCACCTGGGTGGCTCAGTGGGTTAAAGCCTCTGCCTTCAGCTAGGGTTATGATCTCAGGGTGCTGGTATCGAACCCCACATCAGGCTCTCTGCTCAGCAGGGAGCCTGCTTCCCCCTCTCTCTCTGCCTACCTCTCTGCCTATTTGTGATCTCTCACTCTCTGTCAAATAAATAAATAAAATCTTTGAAAAAAAAGAAAAAAAGAATTTTTTAAAAGTTTACGTTTAGCTCAGTGTGTTCACTATATTCTCCATTCATTTTGTCAACATGTGCTCACTGGGTACCATCTCAGTGCTGTACCAATAGCATAGTGGGGAAAAGAAACATGGTATACCAGGTTATAATAGGCAACTAATTTACAGCAGTTATTTTTTAAGAAACAACTGTAGAAAATTGGGAAATAGAAAAAAAAAGGATTTTTTTTTTAAAGGAAGAGGAAGGTGTCTGCCAACTTTCTCCCACCTGTCTTTTCTCTTTTTAAGATTTTATTTATTTACTTGACAGAGAGAGAGAGAGAGATCACAAGTAGGCAAAGAGGCAGGCAGACAGAGGGAGAGGCAGGCTCCCCGCTGAGCAGAGATACCAGGACCCTGAGATCATGACCTGAGCCAAAGGCAGAGGCTTACCCCACTGAGCCACCCAGACACCCCAAAAAGGATGTTTTTAAAACCTATAACCCTACCAGCCATTTATAACCAGTTTAAATATTTTTATTAAGATTCCTTGCTTTGATTCATTTGAACAATAATAACTTCACCTAAGGTTAAAAAAAAAGTATTAATCAACCATAAATGATGGGCTTCCTATGAGAATAGGTAATAAACAAATTTAGAAAAAATTTTTTGCTAGTTTTTTTTATTTTTTATATGCATACATATATATAGGTATATAGCCAAATTTTCAGTTTAAGAGAATATCTTAATTTTGGAATAAATGAGGCAAAAATATTATGATTTGAAGCAGACAGATCTCATTTTGAATCTAAACTATGCCTCTAACCAGCTGATCTTGGGTGAATTTACTTCTCCCTCTCTAAGATTCAGTTTTTTTCATCTTCAAATTTAGTTAAGGTTCTATATATGATCTAGTTATTACCAATGTCTAAAAGAATATATACTTTTTTCTGTTTTATGAAATTAATGAATGTCTGTCTCAAATTTTATGGTGAGTTTATGTCAATTCTGTGGATAGAGTTTCAAAGTACATGCTTCCACCTAAAACGTCAATGAGAAAAAAAAATGTATTTTAAATAACTTCATACTTAAACAAAATGACAGCATAGGACATGTTAGATTAAACTACTGCAGAAGTTTCTCACCCTCTCCTAAAACATTCAGGTATAACTGAACTGAAACCAACCAGTAATCCAGCCTTTAAAAAAAAAAAAAAAAGAACATGTCTGTGTCTGTGAATTTTTCATCATTGAAAGATTCAATTTACAGGAATAAGAGGCTGATTTTTCATGTTTGTTATTTGATTGGTTTTAGTATGAACTTATGCGATTTTCAGGATTTCTTACAACTTCTGTCATAGTCCCCAAATGATCTATTTATTTGGTTTAAGTAGAGCAGAGACTGGGTTGTAGGTAGTCAGGGAAATATGTTGAATGACCCATTTAAGAGCCAATAATCAGCCACAGAGAGAAGCACTCATAACTGCAGGTGTCCTGGAATGAGACTTTTGCCTCCCTCATCTCCCCTGCCTCAGACAGGCATCAAGAGGAAAAAACAGAGATAACAGAGATAGAGATAATAATGCCTACCTACTTCCTCTACCCAAATTTTCTTTTCCTCCCACCGTTGACAGATTTACAATTTTCAAACCTCTGGCAGAAGATCTGATGTCTGCTCAGTGAGGTATCAGGGTATCTTAGGCTTCTTCCAATTCTACATTAGTAGGAATTCTAGAATATTTAAAAGTCTGCATTACCTCTTATTTAGACCATGAAGCTGTCCTGGAGAAATCTGACCATCACCTCCTAGAGCCTACCATTGTGCTCCTAGAATATGTTCAGTTTGGCAACTGATTTTAAATCACTGTGATTTCCTGCCCTTACTCTCATCTTCCCACCGAAGTGTTCATGCCTTAAGAGTAGGGCCACAAAATTTACTTGCCTTCTGGGTCCTAGCACTGAGCAGCTCTGATGAATTGACGAAAGGGTTAGGAGACCTCCTGAGGGTAGGGAGGCATAGGCACACACAATATAAAGAGAAACTGGATCATTTAATTTGCAATTCTTAGTAAAACAAAACAAAACTCACATTGTCTTTTGGTGAGACTCTGAAAGTGTAAACTCATTCTGATGAACAGCCAACCAACTGATCCAAAATCCCATTCCTCTCCTCAGTGTTTGTAAGTAAGAAGTGCACAAATCACATAGACTTTCATTTGTCCACTAATTTTATGGTTCTTTGCCAGTGAGCGTCCAAGTCAGGTATTAAAAAGTATGAAACTGAGTTCCATAAGCTAAAATTGATGCTTTACTTGACTTTACTAAAGAATTTAATTCAATATTCTATAAAACAAAAGAGGAAAAACACTGTCCTCCAACTGGAAAAACACTTACCATGGATACATACAAGACTGGACACACTTACAAGTGTATTATTATAATTCTGCTTAAAAACAGGATTGACTGGTCCAGGTGGGTCCTGAACCCTCATATATGTCTAAAGCAGGAAAAAGGTTACAATGAATAAATAAAAATGATAACACCCATCTATATTCTGGCTTAGATCAGAGCCTTTGTAAAAATGTCCATCCCACCATTACCCACTGAAATGGCTATAGAACCAGACAATAGTAGAGTCAGCAATGACACAGAAAAATTGAAACCATCATATATCACTGGTGAAAGTGTAAAATGATGCCATTTGGAAAAGTGCTTGGCAGTTTCTTAAAAAGGCAAATACAGAATTATCATGTGACACAAAATTTCCACTCCTAGGTACCTACCCAGAACAAATAAAAGATATACATCTACACAAAGATCTATACACAAATGTTCAAGCACTTCATGCTTCATAATAGCCAAAAAGTAGAAGTAACCTGAATGTCCATCAATTGGTAAATGAATAAAGAGAATGTATATCTACTCAGTAGAATGCTATTCAGTAATAAAAGGGAGACTTTTTTTTTTTTAAGATTCCATTTATTTATTTGACAGAGAGAGAGAGAGATCACAAGTAGGCAGAGAGGCAGGCAGAGAGGGGAGGGCGAAGCAGGCTCCCTGCTGAGCAGAGAGCCCAATGCAGGGCTCCATCCCAGGACCCCGAAATCATGACCTGAGATCATGACCTAAGCTGAAGGCAGAGGTCCAACCCACTGAGCCACCCAGGTGCCCCTATTCAGTAATAAAAGGAATGGAAATACTGATACATACTAAAAAAAGAGGGCAAGACATTAAAGAACACATGTTATAGGATCTACATATATAAAATGTCCAGAAAAGGCAAATCTACACAGTTTAGTACTTTAGGTAGTTTAGTAGTTTAGGTCTGGGAATGGAAATGGGAACAGACTATAAATGAGCAAGAGGTTTCTTTCAAGCTTGATGGAAATGTTCTAAAGTCAGATAATGGTAATAGTTCTATAATTTTGTATATACACTAAACTCTATTGACTTCTCTCACTAAACCAAGTGAAGGAGAGATTTAATGGTATCTAAATTATGTGAGTAAAGTTTAAAAAAAAAAAAAAAAAGACTCCTCCCAGACTGTTTCAAGAAAACACCACGTAGGACAAGGCATATTCTCTGCTGGACAAGACTGGTATGAAATCATTCAGTTCATCTGTTGCAGAAAATAATCAGACCAGTGAGAAACCAAGGGACACTCAGAGAAGTAGAACTTGGGCTTATGCTTATTTCACACTAGCAAACCCATCTCACGCTCAAAATCCTGATTTAGGGCAGTGCAGGAGGTCAGATTCCAAACGCTGTGCTCACTGCTGTAGGTGAGTTTAAATTGGTGTGTGTGTTGGGGCGGGGGGGGGGTTTCTTTAAAAGAGAACAGGGGCTAGGGCAGTGTAGGAGGTTTGTGGTGGGAAGCCTATTTACAGAAGCAAAAACGGCTGGTTATCTCCTGCTCCCAGTGGGGCTTCTGGTTCTCTCTTTCTATTGCTAGTAATTTTCCATCTTCTGGGGCCTGCCGGCCTGGGCCTGTTCTGGGTACTTTTACTCTTCACATCCATTCGTGACTTTCAGTAGGTTAAGCATCCTCTCCCATCTAGATTTGGGAATAATCATAACATCTTTTGTTGTCCTGAGAATAATACAAGAAAGTTACCTTAAAAGAATCCATGGTGGTGGGAGACAGTCCATAAATGGGCCCACAGCTCTAAACAGTAACAGATGAGGATGTAGAATCTCAGAGGGGTGGATGGCAGAGCTATTTGAGCTTTTCTAACTGCTTAGCCCAGACTAAAGTACAGATCTGCCTTCTTGTCTATGAAGAAATCTCCCGTTATTTTGTCTAGTAGTATCTAATCCAGTTTGAAAACTCTTCTTATTGGTTCCATCTTTCTTTTTTTTAAAGATTTTATTTATTTATTTGAAAGAGATCACAAGTAGGCAGAGAAGCAGGCAGAGAGAGAGAGGAGGAAGCAGGCTCCCTGCTAAGCAGAGAGCCTGAAGCGAGGCTCGATCCCATGACCCTGGGATCATGACCTGAGCCAAAGGCAGAGGCTTTAACCCTCTGAGTCACCCAGGTGCCCTATTGGTTTCATCTTGAACGATCTTTCCAGACGTCCAAAATGGGAATCTCTTTTTTCACCTGCTCTTGTCCAGAAGCAAATATATGACTTGTCCTACTTGCTCTTTTCTCAAAACTGAGTCTCGGGAGCCTTTTTCTTTTTTTTTTTTTAAACAACAGTAACTTCAAAGCAAACTCAGAGAATTGAACCACATGAGCTCTGAGTTCTCTACTCAGATCTAGCAATTACTGACAACAATTTATCATTATATTAACAATTACATTATCAATTTACTTTTCTAAAAACTCTCAAGATATCAAAAGACACTAAGGTCGACCAGTTACCAGGCACCACCTACTTAGGATGTTCTTAGCAATCGTCACAAGTTTCCAAGGTAAGTAGTATTATACCTTTACAGACAACAACACTGGGATCCAGCTGTTTTCGTATTAAAGGGAGTTACTTGATCCATTCATCTGTTGATGGACATCTAGGTTCTTTCCATAGTTTGGCTATTGTGGACATTGCTGCTATAAACATTCGAGTACACGTGCCCCTTTGGATCACTACGTTTGTATCTTTAGGGTAAATGCCCAATAGTGCAATTGCTGGGTCATAGGGCAGTTCTATTTTCAACATTTTGAGGAACCCCCATGCTGTTTTCCAGAGAGGTTGCACCAGCTTGCATTCCCACCAACAGTGTAGGAGGGTTCCCCTTTCTCCGCATCCTCGCCAGCATCTGTCATTTCCTGACTTGTTGATTTTAGCCATTCTGACTGGTGTGAGGTGATATCGCATTGTGGTTTTGATTTGTATTTCCCTGATGCCGAGTGATATGGAGCACTTTTTCATGTGTCTGTTGGCCATCTGGATGTCTTCTTTGCAGAAATGTCTGCTCATGTCCTCTGCCCATTTCTTGATTGGATTATTTGTTCTTTGGGTGTTGAGTTTGCTAAGTTCTTTATAGATTCTGGACACTAGTCCTTTATCTGATATGTCGTTTGCAAATATCTTCTCCCATTCTGTCAGTTGTCTTTTGATTTTGTGTACTGTTTCCTTTGCTGTGCAAAAGCTTTTGATCTTGATGAAATCCCAATAGATCATTTTTGCCCTTGCTTCCCTTGCCTTTGGCGTTGTTCCTAGGAAGATGTTGCTGCGGCTGAGGTCAAAGAGGTTGCTGCCTGTGTTCTCCTCAAGGATTTTGATGGATTCCTTTCGCACATTGAGGTCCTTCATCCATTTTGAGTCTATTTTTGTGTGTGGTGTAAGGAGATGGTCCAATTTCATTTTTCTGCATGTGGCTGTCCAATTTTCCCAGCACCATTTATTGAAGAGGCTGTCTTTTTTCCATTGGACATTCTTTCCTGCTTTGTTGAAGATTAGTTGACCATAGAGTTGAGAGTCTATTTCTGGGCTCTCTATTCTGTTCCATTGATCTATGGGTCTGTTTTTGTGCCAGTACCATGCTGTCTTGATGATGACAGCTTTGTAATAGAGCTTGAAGTCCGGGATTGTGATGCCACCAACGTTGGCTTTCTTTTTCAATATCCCTTTAGCTATTCGAGGTCTTTTCTGGTTCCATATAAATTTTAGAAGATGTGGTATATATACACAATGGAATACTATGCAGCCATCAAAAGAAATGAAATCTTGCCATTTGCGACAACATGGATGGAACTAGAGCGTATCATGCTTAGCGAAATAAGTCAAGCGGAGAAAGACAACTATCATATGATCTCCCTGATATGAGGAAGTGGTGATGCAACATGGGGGCTTAAGTGGGTACGAGAAGAATAAATGAAAGAAGATGGGATTGGGAGGGAGACAAACCATAAGTGACTCTTAATCTCACAAAACAAACAGGGTTGTTGGGGGGAGGGGGTTTGGGAGAAGGGGGTGGTATTATGGACATTGGGGAGGGTATGTGTTTTGGTGAGTGCTGTGAAGTGTGTAAACCTGGTGATTCACAGACCTGTACCCCTGGGGATAAAAATATATGTTTATAATTAAAAAAAAAAAAGGGAGTTACTTAGCCTCTAAATTTACTTAGCTGATAGAGGACAAAAAAAGGAATTCAGACCCAAATCTTTCTGTCTCCAGAGTACCTACTATCATTTACTGTATCACTTATCTCCTCAGACTTTACCTAAAAGCCAAGATGATACTTGTAGTTCACTCTTAAGAGCCACAGAAGTCCAGGTGGAGATGACTTGATATTTTTGGTATTGTTCTCAAAAAGCCAATTCTTTCTGCACATTCCTAATATGCCTTACCCCACATCTGGATTTACAAAGGAATAAAATGAGGGTGATGTGATTCATTGTGTTAAAAATACGCTAGAAGCTGGTTAACTTTAATTTTGGTTAAGTTTAAGTTCTTTCAAAGAACTATTAACACATCATTAGATTTCTATAAGCTCAATTAGCACACAGTTTCAGACGGACAACCTCTTATACAAAGAGAGGCCACATGTGCCAGCCAAGGAGCTGTTGTTAATTCACCAAGACCTTAGGGACTTGTTTTCAATTAGTTTAATACCCAATATGGATTGATTTCCTGGGTGTGAGCTCAGCCCTTGAGAGGACTAACAGCACTTTACTGAAATTTCGACCTCCAAGACAAAGGAAGAGCAGCAAGTACGAACTAGAAGTCTGGAAATCAGGCGGCTCAGGGCTAAGATCCCTTAGCAGACCAGTCTTCAGAATAACAGACACTGAGGCTCAGGCTGGCCTAGGTAAGAACACGACATTCTATACCAGGTCACCTGGTCTATCAGAGTCAGTAGTCTTAGGGATGTGTCTGAGATCAGCTTCTTCTGAGTTCTGGGCTGCTAAGGAGCTATTCCCAAAGCCAGTTACAGTGAAGAAACCAGTTCTTTCACCATATGGCAACAACATCACCTGAGTGTTTCTATAGCCTGGTGACATTTGATTCTGAGCCCTACAACCAGAATTCATCCTCTCCCTTCCCAATTTATATAAGCTAACACTAATCAAATCTGATTATTTTAAAGTTATAGTAACAAATTTCAAAAATAAAAAACATAGAAGGACTCACTAATAAATTTCTATGTACCTAATTTCCAGGTTTAACAATTACCCCTTTGGATTACTCTTATCTCACTGACACCCCCACCCATTCTCCCTCTCCTGCTGTTTGGCTGTGAAACAGATCCAGACATCATATCCTATCATAAAGAAATATTTCGGCATGTATATATGTCTGTTACAGACGTTTTCTTAAAAATTGACTATGACACCAGTATCATGTTGAAGCAGGAGAGTTTCTTGTCTCACGGAGTTGAAAAATGAATCTCTCAGACAAAGGTAAGAGACTAAAGCAATAGAGCTTGCCTTTTTTAAACTGTATTAGTGAAATCATTCTTGTTTTTAAAGCAATAGAGTTTTATTAAGCAAGGATACAGAAAAAGCTCTCAGGTCTGAGAGGGGTCTCAACAGGGTCGCCAACATGAGCCTCACTGACAGTCCTTTATTTAGAACTGACCAGGGAGTTTGTGGCCTTATCATTCTTGTGATATCTTGGTTTGAGTATGAATAGTGATAATACCTTTAAAGGCTTACTTCTTCTTTGGTGTCTGGTTATTTTTTGTTGGTCACAATGTGACTACCATAAAAAGACCCCACTTCTGACAATCAGATAAGGTTAATTCCCTTACCTCTGGTTTCATTATGCCTCAGCATTTCTAGTTTTTTTTGGTGAGCCTTATCACATAGCCCCCTACCTATCTCTCCCACCTAACCTTACCTGTCCCTTACTCAATGAGACCCTTCGGATATATATTGGTGGATTACGCACTTGAGGGATGACTGCCAACAGGTATCTGGGGTGGGGGGATGGGGTTGGGATAAAGGAAGTTTCCAAAGGAATTTTTATATGTTAAAATAGATTTACAGGATACTGGGGATCAGGCTAAGATTGTCTTTTGCCCTTAGCAAAGTCTTAAGCAGCTGAGGCGGCTCAGTTCCTAGAGGAAAGTCACTCTATTTTAAGGACTTGTCAACGGGCTGTAAGTAATTAGGAAGTTTAATTTTTCTTTTGCCTTTGTTTCCCACATCTATGTCTAATAAAATTTAAAAATTATTTCTCACTATCATCAAATAGGCAGTCCATGTTAAAAGTAAATTGTTTCAGAGAGTAAATCTACAATTATTTTGTTCAAATTGGGATTCACATAAAGTCTAAATACTTGATATATCAAGTCACTTTTAACCTACAGTTCCTCCCCCCTTTTATTTCCTTTAATGAAGAAGCTAAATTATAGGTGCGCTAGAGATTTCCATTGTCTGAATAAATCAAAGTGATGTCATTTAACATGTTCCTCTTCCCCTGTATTTTCTTTCCAAACTGGTAACTGGATCTAGGAATTCAACCAGAATCAGGTGATATCTTTCAAAAATATATTATAGACCATGTGTATTTCTACCAGAAGATAAATACTGTAGGCCGTCTTCCTTTTTGTAATGTTAGCAGCATGGATAATCATTGCCATATCCATTATTTCATCTTAGATTACAAAATTGTAGTATCTTCATCCTATAATCTCTTCCTTTATTAGCGAGAATGTTTCAATAAAAAAAAATCAGTATTCAGTAACTATCTGGTTACTCTTATGTATGGTCACTAAAGAAAAATGAGGATAAATGCTTAATTCTTTTTTCTAATTCATTAATTTTCAAAATAATAATTTGATTTCCTAAAATCCTCCAAAGGTGGTGAATGAGGTTTTCATTTATCTTATCATTATGAACTCATGGATTTAAATATATTTGTTTTCTACAGTCTATTTCTGTGATAATTATTAATGTTCAGACTATCCTAGATTTAGCCCATGGGAGCCTCTTCAAGTTGATTCCTGAGTTCTTTTGATATGACCCTAGAAGTCTTTAGTAGCTTTCTTATTTTCTATATGACAAGATGCATTTTTAATTTAATATTTTTAAAAATTTTTATTGAGATATAATTCATATACTGTGTAAGTTTAAGTTGTACAACATGTTGATTTGCTACACTTACATATTATAATATGATTACTACTATAGCATTAGCTAACACCTCCATCACATGACATAATTACCATTTCTTTTTCATGGTGAAAACATCTGAGATCTAAAAAGACAAGAAATAACAAGTGTTGGCAAGGATGTGGAGAAGAGGGAACCCTGTGCATTACTGGTGAGAACGTAACTTGGTCGCACCACTGTGGAAAACAGTATGAAGGGTCCTATTAAAAACAGACTACTTTATAGTCCAACAATCCTACTTCTGAGTATATATCCAAAAGGAATGAAAACAAGAAACCTAAAAGATATCTGCATCCCATGTTATTGCAGCATTATTCACAACAGCCATGATACGAAAACAATCTAAGTGTCTATCAATGGATGAACGGATAAAGAAAATGTGATGTATACATAACTACAGAATACCATTTAGCCATGAGAAGGAAGCAAGTCTTGCTATTTGTGAACAACATGAATGGATCTTAAGGGTATTATACTAACTAAAATAAGCTATGTGGAGTAAGACAAACACTGCATAGCATCTCCTATATGTAGAATCTTTAGGGAAAAAAAAGTCAAACTCATACAAACAGAATAGAAAATTGGTTGCCAAGGACTTGGGAGTAGGAAAAATAGAGAGGTTAGTAAAAGGGCACAAACAGTTAGAACATTAATAAGTTCTGGGAATATATCGTACAGCATTGTGATTTTAGTTAATAATACTGTATTATATGCTTGAAAGAGACAAAATACATTTTTTTAAAGATTTTATTGATTTATCTGACAGACAGAGATCACAAGTAGGCAAAGAGGCAGGCCGAAAGAGAGAGAGAAAGAAGCAGGCTCCCCGCCAAGCAGAGAGCCCGACACGGGACTCGATCTCAGGACCCTGGGACCATGACCCGAGCCGAAGGCTGAGGCCCAACCCACTGAGCCACCCAGGCACCCCGACAAAATACATTTTAACAACTTAAAAAGTTATTTGAAAATATTATATGTTCATTTTTGGAAAATTGAGAAGTTAAAAAAATTAGTACAAAAATTAGAAGGACACTTAAGTCACCTGTCAGAGATGAACCATGTTTTCTAAATTTTATTCTATTTATATGTTAGTATATATTTCACAAAAATTACAAACTTTGTTTTACCATCTCTTACTAACATGCTTATTTACAGTAATAAAAAACTAGAAACAACCTAATAGGATATGTGATTTTTAAAAATTATGGTACAAAGAACAGAATATAATGCAGCTATTGGAAATAATATTTTAGCAAATAAAATGATATGTGAATAAGCCAGTGAAAAGACAGTGAAAAATAAGCAACTCTTGATTAATACTGCCAAATTATGCTCCAGGAAGGTATGGATTGGTACTTGTGTCAGTAATAGATGAGTGTCCATTTCCATAACTCACTTGGTATTTTTTTTTAAAGATTTTATTTATTTATTTGACAGGCAGAGATCACAAGTAGGCAGGGAGGCAGGCAGAGAGAAAGGAAGGGAAGCAGGCTCCCCGTTGAGCAGAGAGCCCGACGCGGGGCTCGATCCCAGGACCCTGGGATCATGACCCGAGCCGAAAGCATAGGCTCAACCCACTGAGCCACCCAGGTGCCCCCTCACTTGGTATTTTAAAGTATTATTTAAACTTCTTGACAACCCCTTTGGAGGCAAGTCCTACAATCAGCATAGGTTTTCTGCTCCAAAGGACATGCGTCCCTCCTTCCCTGCGTTACCTCCATGTTCTGTCACTTCTCAGAATCAAGTCTGGCTGTAATACTCTGCATCTTGCAGTTCCTGGCTTCAGGTCCAACATGACCTCCACCACACTGTGGGACCTTCTTTATAGTCATTCCTAACCTCACTTAAGTTTTAAAGAGTAAAGCATCACCACACAAGAGTTTTTGAATGCCCATTCCCAACTGGTCTTAGAAGCACAGTTTGTGGCTTTCTTTTGGTCCTTAGGTGAGATGGGGAAGGACAAACCCAAGTCACTGAAAATATAAGCTTAGCAGCCAATATCAGACTCAGAACATGTGCCAGAGAGACACTACTCTGTAGTAAGGATTTAGATTCTGAGGACAAGAAGTTCCTTACAGTATAGTGACTGTAAGGTGGTAGAATAAATATTAAGCTTGAACATGTGAGCATCTGAACCAGAGTTCTTGGGTTGTATCCACACCAAACTAAATTATAGAATATCATCTCCAGTGTTCATACAGCAAACGGAAGTTCAAGCCTTCAGTGAGGGATTTTGTAGAGCTCAAATGAGAATTGCTTCTTTTCCCCCAGGCATGACACATGATGAAACAAAAAAGGAATATAAACAAATTCCACTGAAGGATGAACAAATGCCATCTGAGAAAGAAGAGGCTTATTTACATGTTGGATATTATCAAGAAGAGATGTAATTTCCATCTTCTCCTGTCTGACTGATGGGTTCAAGATGAAATGTGGCTTGGTTTAAAAAGATAAATCATCCCAACCCTCTCAGCTCTCCACAATAAAATGGATTTGACTAATGCAGGTTATCAGCTTCCCAGGCACAAAGGATTCAAATATCTGACCCTGATAGCAGAGTAGTAAGAACACTGCCACTGGAACCAGGCAGGGTCAGGTTCTGCCTCATTAGGTAGATGACTCTACACAAAGTGCCTATTAAGCTTCAGTTTCATCATTTATAAAATTGGGATAATGATATCTTACAAGATATCTCATCATGTTATGAAGGATTAAATAAAATAGTGTTAATCCAAACACATGAACCTTACCAGGTTCATGAAGAAGAGAGCATCCAGGGAAGTTACAACTCAGTGTTTAGTTTCAAGGGACATGAAAGCAATTTTATTTGATGGAGAGGAAACAGTAACTCTATCATAGGACAGAAGAGATTTATTATACCAGACTTTTACTAAAATTAACAATGTGGCTTGTGTTTCATTCCATGGTACAGAAGGGAGTTGCCGATCCTCCCTGCTGCAACACCAAGGAGTCTAAGACACAGCAGTGGGAAAACTCATCGAACACAAAACCAGCCAACTACTCTTGTAAGAATGGGTTAGCATAAGTACAGCCATCTTAGCTTGGGCAGCCATCTCAGGCCCAAGGGCTGAACTTTGCCCTACTTTATTTTAGTTCCAGGGACACCCTCCCTGCTTTAGTTCCAGGGACCCCCCCCTCCCTGCTTTAGTTCCAAGAAAGTACCCCACCCTGCAACACCCCCAGCTGCAGCTAATCAGCTTAAACCAAGGCTGGGCGGTTGCACCACGGGACCAGATGTTAGAGAAGAGATTATCTTACTAAATCACCAGGTGGGCGCAAGCCAAAAGTATGTATGGTCTCTGAAGTGATGGAAAGTTACTATGAGTTGGATGTTTAAAAAAAAATGCTATATAAACCCTTGGCTTTGAGTGCTCGGGGTCCTTGTTGAAACCCACTGCGCCGGGCAGATACTCGGACCTCAGCTAGCTGGAAATAAACCTTGCTGTGTGACTTGCATTATCGAGAGTGTTCTCTGTCTAATTGAGGGGTGGTCAACTCTGTACCCTAACACTCTCAGCACTGCCACTACTTTACAATGCACCTCCTTCTTCTGTTCTTTCCCATGTTCCTGTATCACTGAATCAAATAGGAACTACGCCTTAAAAATTGAAAAGCCCTAAGGAAGTGGGAATCATTTAAGATACTTACCCATATACTTTTATTACATACCTTTTTTTTGAAAGGTTGCTTGGGCATGAATTCAGCATTTGTATTCTTCTGTCAATTTCTGGCTCCTGGAACCAATTCTGCTCACTTACACCATATCACTACACTCTGGAAGAAGAAAGTGATAATATCATAAAGATGCCTTATTTATAATGGAGACAAGACCATCAAACAGGAAAGGAAAAATTATTATTTTCATAGAATTGAAGAAAAACACCAAGAATGTGTTTTGCTAACAGTGTGTGTGTGTGTCTGTGTGTGTGTGTGTGTGCATGAGCATGCAAACCCACACTCATTTATTTCCTTCCTGACAAAAAGATGAAAAAATATTGAAAAGTGAGTACTTTTATTTCTATTTTTTTAATATTAAACTTTAAGCAGTCCTCAATAACATATAAGCAAACTAAGTCCAGCAAGCAATATAAAAAAAGATTATATAAGTGATAAAATGGGATTTATACCAATAATGCAAGGCTGCTTTCACATCTGAAAAAATAAAGTATATCAATAGATTATTGGACAAAACACACACAATCATATCAATAAATGCAGAAAAAGCTTTTAAAAAAACTCTATGCCTCCTCATGACCAAAAAACAAATTGGTAAGTATGACTAGAGAACACTCCTACAACCCAGTAAGGAGCACCTATGGAAAGCCCACAACTGCATCATATTTATTGGTGAAAAATTATTTCCCCTAAATGTTAGGACCAAGGCAAAAATGCCTGTTCTTACCACTTCTATTCAACATGGTACTGGAAGTCCTAGCCAGGACAATCAGGACAATGAAATAAAAAGGCATCCAGATTGGAAAGGAAGAAGTAAAGCTATCTTTATTCACAAATGACATGATTTTATATAAAAAGACTCCTAAGAAAGCTATTAAAAAGCTATTAAAACAAATAAAAAAGTACATTCTGCAAGGCATAGATCAATATATAAAAATAAAAATCAATTATACATCAGGCACCTGCATGGCTCAGTCAGTTGGGTGCCTGACTCTTGGTTTTGGTGAAGGTCATCATCTCAAGGTTGTGAGACTCAGCTCCACATCAGGCTCTCCCCACAAAGAAAGAAGTCTGCTTATCCCTCCCCTTCTACCCCTTCCTCTGTGCCTACTGTCTCTCTCTCATTAAATAAATAAATAAATAAATAATATAGCTATGTACTAACAACCGAAAAATGAAATTAAGGAAACAATTCCACCTACATACCATCAAAAAGAAGAAAATACTTAGGAATAAACTTCACAAAAGAACTGTAAAACCTATGTTCTAAAAACTATAAAACACTGTTGAAAGACATTAAAGAAGACTTAAATAAATAAGAATATATTGGTTTTTATGAACCCAAGGACTTAATATTGTTAAGATGCCAGTATTCCCCATATGGATCGACAGATTCCACGTAATGCCTATCAAAACTCAGCTGACTTTTTTTGTCCCAAAAACTGACAAGTTGATCCTAAAATTCAAATGGAAATGCAAGAGACCCTGAATGGCCAAAGCAATTTTGGGGGAAAAATATGTTGGGGCCATGTACTTTCAAAACTTACTAGAAGTATATAGTAATAAAGACAAAGAAGTATTGGCATAAGGGTAGACATATAGATCAACAGAATAGAACCAAGAGTCCAGAAATAGATCCTCACAATTATATAGTCAATTAATTTTTGATAAGGGTTCGAACATAATCCAATGGTGCAAGAAAAGTCTTTTCAAAAAATGGTTCTGGGACAACTATATATCTATCCATATGAAAAACCATAGAACTACACCCCTACTTCATAGCATATACAAAAATTAACTAAAAAATGCATCAATGAGCATTGAATAATGTACACAATTGTGAATCACTATACTGTATACCTGAAACTAATATAATACTGTATATCAGTTATACTGGAGTTAAAATGTAAAAAATAATAATAATAAAAATTTTTAAAATGCATCAAACACCTAGGTAAGTAATAGCTAAAACTATAAGACTCTTAGAATAAATACAAGAGTAAATCTTCATGACCTTAGTTTAGTCAACACCTTCATAAAGGTGACACCAAAACCACAAGTGACAAAAGAAAAAATGAGTAAATGGACTCTCCAAAGATAAGAAAATTTATACTTCAAAGGACACCTCCAATAAATACATAAAAGTAAAAAGGTAAAAACAAAAAGCTAACTCAGAGAATGGGAGAAAATATTTACAAATCACATATCTGCTAAGGAACATATATCTATAATACATAAGGAACTCCCACTTGTCAACAACAAAAGACAACCTAATTTTAAAATGGGCAAAGGATCTGAACGGACATTTCTCCAAAGAAGAAACATAAATTGCCAATAAATACATCAAAAGACACTCAGCATCATTAGCTGTCAGGTAATGTAAATAAAAACCACAATGACATAATCAGTCCACATCCACTAGGATGGCTATAATCAAAAAGACAAACAGTAACAATTGTTGTTGAGGATGTAGAGAAATGTGAACTTTGTACCCTGGTAGGTACAAAAAGTGGTGCAGTCACTTTGTAAAATAATCTATCAGTTCTTCAAAAGATTAAACACAGAATATCCTTATGATCCATCAATTCAACTCCCAGATATATATCTAACATAAATGAAAATGCATGTCCACACTAAAACTTGTCCAAAGGAACATTATTCACAACAGCCAAAAATTAGAAATGACCCAGTGTTTGTAAACTGATGAATTGATAAATAAAACATGGTATATCCATATATCCATATAATAATATATTACTCAGCAATAAAAAGGAAGTATTAGTATATACTATAACATGGATAAACCTTTAAAACAGTATTCAAACTGAAATAAGACAGTCATATCACATATGTATGATTCCATTTATATAAAACATAAGAATAGGCAAATACATAAAGACAGAAAGTAGATTAGTAGTTGCCTAGGGTTTAGAAAAAGGAATTAATGAGAAGTGACTCTAATGAGTAAGAATTTTCTTTTTGGGGTGAGGAAAATATTTTTAAATTGATCATGTGATAGATGCACAATTCTGTGAATTGAGTTAGAGCCATATAGAACTTTAAGGTATGTGAATTATATCTGAATAAAACTGAAATAGAAAGAATTTAGGCATGACTCTGATTTATGAACCTCCAAATCAGGACAAGGGGCCATTTTCTATCTTACATTATTTTACAGTGTTTGTGTCAGACATCCAAAGACACAAATGGTATTTCCCTATGGGTAAACCTATTGCTTCCAGAATTTATTCACCTAATATTGAAAGAATATCCTCAATTGTCTTATTCTTCAAGTAAGACTAAAGCTAAAGAATAAGGTGACTCAAACACTTTGCTGTAGAAAAGGGAGGCAGAATAACACATAAGAGCTATTTTATTCTGCAGAAGGTTGTTTGTTTTTTGTCCTGTTGCAGCCACTCAATCATAGTAAATGCGGTAGGATATGAAAGTTCAACTTATTTTCTGACATGAGAACTCCAAGGTCATGCTTGTCTACGATACAGCACAGGACATCGTCAGATACAATCTACTTAAGAAGGCCACCTTCTCCTGGATGGGATGAAAATGCTCCCTCTTCTCACAAAATAGGAAAATAGTGAGGTAGCACTGTGTTTATTTCAAATCTGACCCAGGGTAAAAAGGAACCATTTATTCTGTGGCTGACAGTTTCAGTTAGTTAATGATTCAAGTTGAAAACTCCCAGATTGGCCACTGAGGTCTACTCTGAGAGGAAAAGAGTGTGTAAGAGATTATGAGAAGGTAGGATGTGGGGGCATAAAAAAAGATGGAAAGTTAGAAACCTGAGAAAGTTTGAAGGAGACAGACAACAGAGAAAAATCCCAGGAGATCAGAGCTTGAAAAGTAATCCCAGAGGGGGAAATCTGATAAATACATGACTGTGGGTTTCCACAAAAGGGCTTATTATTACTGCCCTAGTGCTACTCTGTATCCTTAATGGTAAACCTGATAGGACTGCACCTGTGTGCACACATCATGTGGGTAAGAACAAATTCTGGCCACAACAAGCCGCCACCATGAGTAATATGGGAGATAACTCTAGATGTCCCTTAAACAAGCCTCCCTGCAGTGCTCCATGGATAATTATAAGACCAAAGAGTAAGGATAAAGGGGAAAACTTCAATACCCATATTTGAAGGGATTGCAGTCAACAACCTTGTCTGCCAAGTGGATTCTCTGTTACATAAGTGAGTATTAATACAGATTAGGGGCTCATGGCACATACTTTTTTATATGATTGCTCACTTAAAAATTCCTTTGAAACATGATTTTATTTTAGAGAAAATATTGATTATGATTTACAGTTGAGATTGATACTTGAGGTAGGATTAAGAATAAATAAATTATTTTATGGGAGAATCCTACCATTTATTAGAAGGTCTACTGAGTGCAAGGCACTGTTAGTCTACATCATGGGAGGTAAAAGTTGTTTCTATGACAAGGATGCCCATTCTCATCACTCTTGTTCAACATAGTATTAGAAGTCCTAGCAACAGCAATCAGACAACAAAGAGAAATAAAAGGTATCCAAATTGGCAATGAAGAAGTCAAACTCTCCCTCTTCGCAGATGACATGATTCTTTATATGGAAAACCCAAAAGACTCCACCCCCAAACTACTAGAACTCATACAATAATTCGGCAACGTGGCAGGATACAAAGTCAATGTACAGAAATCAGTGGCTTTCTTACACACTAACAATGAAAATACAGAAAGGGAAATTAGAGAATCGATTCCATTTACTATAGCACCAAGAACCATAAGATAACTGGGAATAAACCTAACCAAAGAGGTAAAGGATCTGTACTCGAGGAACTACAGAACACTCATGAAAGAAACTGAAGAAGACACAAAAAGATGGAAGATCATTCCATGCTCTTGGATCGGAAGAATAAACATTGTTAAAATGTCTATACTGCCTAGAGAAATCTATACTTTTAATGCCATTCTGATCAAAATTCCACCGGTATTTTTCAAAGAGCTGGAGCAAATAATCCAAAAATTTGTATGGAATCAGAAGAAACCCGAATTGCTAAGAAAGTGTTGAAAAACAAAAACAAAAACAAAACTGGGGGCATCATGTTACCTGATTTCAAGCTTTACTACAAAGCTGTGATCACCAAGACAGCATGGTACTGGCATAAAAACAGACACATAGACTAGTGGAACAGAGTAGAGAGCCCAGATATGGGCCCTCAACTCTATGGTCAAATAATCTTTGACAAAACAGGAAAAAATATACAGTGGAAAAAAGACAGTCTCTTCAATAAATGGTGCTGGGAAAACTGGACGCTATATGCAGAAGAAAGAAACACGACCATTCTCTTACACCCTACACAAAGATAAACTCAAAATGGATAAAAGACCTCAATGTGAGACAGGAATCCATCAGAATCCTAGAGGAGAATATAGGCAGTAACCTCTTCGATATCAGCCACAGCAACTTCTTTCAAGTTATGTCTCCAAAAGCAAAGGAAACAAAAGCGAAAATGAACTTTGGGACTTCATCAAAATCAAAAGCTTCTGCACAGCAAAGGAAACAGTCAACAAAACAAAGAAGCAACACACGAAATGGGAGAAAATACTTGCAAATGACAGTACAGACAAAAGGTTGATATCCAGGATCTATAAAAAACTCCTCCAACTCAACACACACAAAACAATCATATCAAAAAATGGGCAGAAGATATGAACAGACACTTCTCCAATGAAGACATACAAATGGCTATCAGACACATGAAAAAATGTTCATCATCACTAGCCATCAGGGAGATTCAAATTAAAACCACATTGAGATACCACCTTACACCACTTAGAATGGCCAAAATTAGCAAGACAGGAAACTACATGTGTTGGAGGGGATGTGGAGAAAGGGGAACCCTCTTACAATGTTGGTGGGAATGCAAGTTGGTGCAGTCACTTTGGAGAACAGTGTGGAGATTCCTCAAGAAATTAAAAATAGAGCTTCCCTATGACCCTGCAATTGCACTACTGGGTATTTATCCCAAAGATACAGATGTAGTGAAAAGAAGGGCCATCTGTACCCCAATGTTTATAGCAGCAATGGCCACGGTCGCCAAACCAAGATGCCCTTCAGTGAACAAATGGATAAGGAAGATGTGATCCATATACACTATGAAGTATTATGCCTCCATCAGAAAGGATGAATACCCAACTTTTGTATCAACATGGACAGGACTGGAAGAGATTATGCTGAGTGAAATAAGTCAAGCAGAGAGAGTCAATTATCATATGGTTTCACTTATTTGTGGAGCATAACAAATAGCATGGAGGACAAGGGGAGATGGAGAGGAGAAGGGAGTTGAGGGAAATTGGAAGGGGAGTGAACCATGAGAGACTATGGACTCTGAAAAACAATTTGAGGGTTTTGAAGGGGTGGGGGGGCGGTGGAAGGATGGGGGAATCAGGTGGTGGGTATTGGAGAGGGCACGGATTGCATGGAGCACTGGGTGTGGTGCAAAAACAATGAATACTGCTATGCTGAAAATAAATTTAAAAAATTAAAAATTAAAATTAAAAATACATAAAAAATAAAAGTAAAATAAAAGTTGTTGTTCCTGTTTTATAAGTAACCTGAGTCTCTGAAAGAACAGATGTCTAACTGAGGGTCACACTACCAGTAAAATCTCAGACTCTCACCTTCAACTGGGCTTGCAAAACATACTGTGACATTATTCTTATTTGGTTAATAAATTGCTTCTGAAGAATAAATGAGAAATAGAGACATTATTTTTTTTTAAGTGCATGGTGATGTCTCTGTAGATAGTAAGGTAAGACTGCTCTATGGTGAGGGCAAAATATGTATTTTTAATAGCAAATTAATTTTTTTACTGATACGTGATCATATTGCTTGAAGGAAGAGAAAAGGACACAGAGCTGTTGAGAAAACTCTGATGAGCCTGCATGCTATAAGCAGAACAGCTCTGCCAATACCTTGGAATCCCCATTCCTTTGCTAATAATATGATTACACTCTTCTGCTTTGGTGTCTGATCCAGCACCACCCCCACAGATAACCCAATTCAAGAGAACACCCAAGGTGAAATTCTAGCTCTAGTTCCACTAATAATGAAAGCCACACATCACAGCTGTAAATTGCCAGGGACCCTGGAGTAGGCTAAGAGGAGATATTTTAATAGCCCTAGGTAATTACTAAGCACAGACATTTGCCATAATAGGAAATGGAAGAAGCTGTATCTCAGGTATAATCTGCATAGCAAGAGGGCTGACCCTTCCTTTCCATAAGCACCTCCCAGCAATTTAGACAGTATCACAGAATGCATTATAAGATGAAATCTTGATCTTTTGTTTGTTGAAAACCCCCGAATTATAAGGCTGAACAAAGCTGAACATGCAGAATAAACTGAAGTTTAAGACTGCCCCAGTGGAAAAATAAAGAACCATACTTTTCTCCACTTACTAATTTATTTAATAAACCTAATAACCAAGATAGCAGTCTAATGCTGCGAGTACTAAAAGGAACTGCTTTGAGAAGACATAAGGGAGATATCTTAAAACCTTAAATGAGACTCAAAAGCATCCTATATAGAATAACACATATAGGCCATACCTTTAAATAAAAGAATACGAATAGGTAATGTTTAAAAAATCCCTCAGTATCAACCAAGTGGGAATTGAGCTTATTTTTAGCTGTCATTGCCTCTCCAGGTTGTGATCAGGAATTCAGTACGAGCACTGTGGTTCTCTTAGCTACTGTTCATCAGTGAGCTCCCCTGGGCTAATTTCTCATTACTTTACCCAATATGGCTGGGTACTTTTTCTGAGGCCATGGCCTATATCTGTCTGTGGCCAAGCATTTAGTTCAGTGTGTCCACCCGGAGTTCTATTTCTGAACAGGGGCAAGCTCAGCTTAATTTCCAAATCATAACAGCCTCCTATTCATTTAATGTCAAGATCACCAATGATTTTCATGTTTTAAAATCCAACGGACAGTTCCTGGTCCTTGAAACACATTTCTCACTTGACATCCAGGATCCCAAACTTCTTTGGTTTTCCTCCTGCCACTCTGTCTCTCAAAAGTCTTTACTGTTCCCTCCTCATCAACCTGCCTTCTAAGTTTTGGATTATTTTAGGTCTCATCTGTTAAGCTTCCTATCTCTTCTATCTGCCTTCACTCCCTTAGTGATCTCATCTAATCTCATGGTCTTAAGTGTCATTTAAATACATTTGCAAATGTATTTCTCAGGTTCAGATCTAATATTTCCTGAATTCCAGACTCAGTCTACTGCCTATGCAACATCTTCATTTGTATGGCATATGAAATTTATAAAAACACACATACACACATACATATGTGTGTTAAATATATAAAGTACACATATACACACACACCCACAGAAATGTGTGTTAAATATATAAAGTACACACACACACACACACACACACATATACACAGCTGACCCTTAAACTACATGGGTTTGAACTGTGTGGGTCCACTTATATGTAGTTTTTTTCAATAATATATTTATTATATATTAGTTTTTTTCAATAATATGTTTATTGAATATATTAATATATTTTCCAAATATATTGGAAAACTTTTGGAGTTTTGCGACAATTCAAATAAAACTCACAGATGAACCAAAGAACCTAGAAATACCCAAAAAACTAAGAAAAAGTCAGGTATTATTATAAGAATATAGTATACAATACATATAACTTACAAAATATGTGTTAATCAACTGTTTCCATTATTGGTGAGGCTTCTGGTCAATAGCAGGTTATTAGTAGTTCAACTCTGGGGAATTCAAAAGTTATGCACAGATTCTCAACTGTGTGGGGATCAGTGCTCCTCACCCCCTATTGTTCAAGGGTCAAATGTAGATCAACTTCTCTATCTCTTTATACCTATAAATGTGTTTCGTCACGTTCTCTCACACTCCAAATTCAACCCAGCAATAAATCTCAATGGACTGCCCTTTAAAGGATATCCAGAGACTTACCACTTTTTACTTCTCTCACCTAAGGATCCAAATAAGTAACCTGCTTACCTAGATTAGCCTCACACACCTCCCTATTTTTGGTTTTGTTCCCTCATATTCTATTCTCACCATAACTAGAGAGATACCTTTTAAAAGTAAGTCAAGTTATGTTAGACTTCTATTCAACACCTGCTAACCGTCCTCTATCTCACTCAAAGGAAAAGCCAAAGTCCTTACAATGGCTTAGAAGGCTTTCAACAATACGTGTCCCTCCCAACCCGCCTCTCTGACCTCATCCCCTGTGATTCTCTCACGGCTCACTCCACTCTGGCACAATGGCGCCTTCTCACAATGGCCTGTCTCACTGAACACGGCAGTCGGGCCCCGCTTCAAAGCTTTGCACTTGCTCTTCCTTTGCCTAAAATGTTCTTTTCTTCCTCCCTTACCGCATTCGGTTCTCTGATTAAAATGTCACCCTCTTTGTGAGACCCTCTCTGATTGTACCATCTTAAACTGTAACGCCGTCCCAGAACTGCCTATCCCTCTTCTGTGCCGCTTCATTTTTCTTCCTAACACTTGTCACTATCTGGCATACTATACATTGTATCCTTGTTGATATATTGTCTGTCCCTTCCCATGTATGCAAATTCCATGAAGTCAGGGATTTTTATCTCTTTAAGTCAAGGCTGTCCCCCAGTCTCTCAAACAGTATGTGTCAGATCCAAAACAGGCACCCAATATATATTTTGACTGAATGACAGAATGAAGGAATGAGTGAATTCCATACTTATGCCCTTCATATTTAGTAACATAAAATATTTTCTTAATGACTGAGGACCAAACAACTATAGGGTGCCACAGTCTTCAAAATCATCTAATCCAATGGCTCTCTCTCTCAGATAACAAGGTAAGGTCTGAGGTAGACTGATGTCCCATTTCTCCCTCTGGGTGCTGCCTGTGAATGAGTCTCCACAGACCCCACACAGGGCTGTTTCATAATCTGCAGCTCCATCAGACCTACAGGGCCGTCCTATTCTCTTCAAGTCAGCTTTCCTGCCATTTTACATCAATAATAATGATGACAACATGACTGCACTAGCTAACATTTATTAAGTGTTCACTATTCATTAGTCATTGTACTGAGATTTTCTTATGCATTGTATCATTTAATTCCCACAATTTTATCAGGTAGCACATATTCTTAATCCTTTCTTATAAACAAACACAAGACCTAGCAAGATTTAGCAGTATGAAAGAGTTCATATAGCTAATCAGTCTCAAGAATCTGGTTACAAACTAAGATCTGCCTAACTCCAGAACCCGAGATTTTGGCTTCTACCCTATACCCCCCTCAAGTCTCTGCCTTGGTTGTACTTGGCCCCATCCAGAGATGTAGTCTTCTTCTCTGGTGGTCCTGATGATGGTCAGTAAGAAGAAGCAGCATTTAGAAGGACCCAGATGATCCCTGTTTTGAAGTCTTTTAGGTTGTAAGGGCAAGGCTTCTCTCCATAAATGACAAGAACAGAAATGATTGCCATAATTCATTTTAAGTCATCCATCTGGGTCTAGGCATAGCAAAATTAAATGTTACGAAACTTTCAATAGCAGCCTCTATTTCTGATTCTAATACTGGCTAAGACATTAGAAGGAAAATTTGGTTTAATGAAACTCTTAAAGCAAATGTACATTCTCTTCTGGTTCATAAACAAAAAATATCTGCATGCAATCCTTTAAAGTCTCCTGCCAGCTAGAATTGGCTAAATTAATGATCTTAAAAAGCAATTTTGAAAAATTACATAATAAATTTAATTATTCTTTCATTAAAATATTTATCTATTTCCATGGACAAAACCTGTATTTATCCCAGGGAGCAAAATCTGGTAGACTATTCAAATCCTGGTTCCAATACTTATTAGATATTAGATATAGATATTAGGCATGGGTTTTAGACATGACAGACCTCAATTTATCCATTTTAAGGGAATTAATGCCACCTATCTATCATGTGTTTTGAAGACTGAATGATGTTATACATAAAGTGCCTTGCATAGTAGCAGACATTTAAGTTTTCAACCAAGGTTAGCTTGTAATTAGGGTCTCTAAACAAGTATATTAATTGGCAAAGTGCAATGGCATGTTATCACTTGTCAAAGGAGTTTCAAAAGAATTTCTGAATGTATTTTGTTAACCTTGTTGTTTCAGAGGTAGCAAGGCTTTGCATGGGCTCTTGTAGACCTCACACATCTGTACGTTTAAAGCTTAGGAGTAAGATTGTGAGGTCCTAGAGTGTCACTCACACACATTATGAGAAACTGAAAATGATTCTCTATGTGCAGACACTAAGCTTGTGTGTATCTGCCAAGCCCAGCATGTGCTCTTAGAGCAAACGATGGAGTCAAAATGTCTCATAAAGAACAGTGTGCTCACAGAAGTAAAAACACCTGAATGTATTCTTTATAATAAGAATATATATTTATTTATAATTATATAACATATAATTATTTTTAATAGTAAATAAAGATTTATTATAAGGAATATGTTCACATGATTACAGAGACTAAGAAATCCCAAGATCAGTAGTCAGCAAGCTGGAGACCCAGGAGACCAATGTATATATATTTCTGGTTATGATTCTGCTTCTCTGATTGAAGCCTAAGTGACATGTGTTATTATCAATACTAAAGCCTAGACAATGAGAAACCCTCATGACAGTCTCTTCTTTTTTCCAGAAAACTAATTAGACAGCCTGAGGTCATATGAGACCATAAAAAACTAATTTATCTGACAATAGGTAATAGTTTTAAGTATGTCCATACATGTCAAAAGCCATAATGAGACTGAGGCGTCATTAAGATTATATGATGACAATATTTCATCAGAGAAACAAGGAATGTTCAAATCCTACTCTTAGCCTACATGCACCTTTTTACAAAGCGAAACAAAGTAACATTTAATGGATTACGGACCTTCACAATTCTACTGAGATAATGCAAAGAGAGGTGTCTGTGTGACGCATGGTAAGAGGTGTAAAAGATAATTCCATCTCACCTTCCATAGTGTAAATTCAACAGACAAGCTCAAAATTTAAAATTAGCAAGTGCAAACATAAACACATGGATTAGAAATACTGAAGTAAATATCAAAAGAAATACAGTAATAGAAAGTGGTTGCCTCTAGAGAGAGAAAACAGTGATGAGGAAAAGGAGTATGGTATAGTGTTCTTTTTAATATGCCTTATCCACATATGTACATGGTTCTTTAAAATAGGTGTATGTATAACTGATCAAAGTTTTAAAATTAATGTTAAAATGTATACACAAAGATCCCCCTCATAAAGTTGCTTGTAAAAATAAGAAAATTAACACTAAATATTCATACAAAATGAGTAACTAAATTACTATATGCTATATAATGGAATATACTACAAATGAAATAATCTTTAGAAGGAGTTTTAGGAGATATATGCTCAAGTTAATATAGAGTAGCAGGCTTCAAAACTGTACAATCAGCATCATCTCAAACAGAAGAAAAATTAACTCAAGTAGGAAAAAAATTAACTGAATGATGGAAATATCTGGATGTGTAAGTGGTGAGGTAT
The DNA here is from genome assembly GCF_022355385.1 of Mustela nigripes. Lineage (NCBI taxonomy): Eukaryota > Metazoa > Chordata > Mammalia > Carnivora > Mustelidae > Mustela > Mustela nigripes. Next base: position 2,734,551 of record NW_026739562.1, read on the forward strand.
AAATCAGTTTGTTCCCTATTGCTTTTCAAGTGTGTGTGTTCATGTTTTCCAAAATTGTTACAATGAACATAAAAGCGGGGGTGGGGGGTGGAGAAAAGGAAAAAGCAGAAAAGAAAGGGGAAGAAGGAGGGGGTGAAGTGTGGATGGGAGAACAGGGTGGGGGCAGGGGGAAAGTGATGGAACTTGCAGTGACTCCTTGAGCAGGAGCAGGAGCCTGGCTGATCCCAGCTGGAACCCTACGTTCTACACCTCCTTGTCAAGTGCACAAAATGGGGAAGATGGATACTCTGTGCCTTTGGAGCTACTTTAAAGACTATCTCAGATCATTCTGAAGAAACAGAGTGTTATTTTCTTAAGAAGGGACTGCCCTAATAATTGTATAATTATACACACTTCTTTGCATTCCCTTTTCTACCTTTTAAAGTACAATTTGTGAACAAAGTGCACCCTTAACGCTTAGATGAGTTTTGACAAGTGTATACACCTGAGTAAACATCACTACAATCAGGGTATAGAGCATTTCCATCACCCAGAAAGTTCTTTTGTGTTCCTTTCAGGCAATACAACACTCCCCTAGGAAATCACTGCATTTAACATCTCCCAGTTTATGCTGCCTGTTAAAGACCTTTGTATAAATGTAAATGCAAAGTATGTATTCTTTCTTTGCCTAGATTGGTTTGCTCAGCATACTGTTTTGGGGATGTATCCATGCTGTTGCATGTATTAATAATAGTTTGTTGCTTTATTGCTGATCAGCAATATATCACAATTCAATATATCACAATTTGAATTGAATATATCACAATTTGTCTGTTGGTGGCTATTTGCACACTTTACAGTGTAACCTATTGGGATTAAAAAAAAAAAACACTGCTATGAGAAAATTGTGTACCTGTCCTTTTGTGGACATATGTCTTCATTTCTTTTCAGTAAATACTTAGAAATGAGATTGCTATGTCATGAGGGGTAGATAGATGTTAAGTTTTTAAAGAAATTGCCCAACTGTTTTCCAAAAAGATTATATACTCCTTTATACTCCCACCAGAAATGCAGAAGAATTCCAAGTTGCTCTACATTTTTACAAGCATCGGTATTGTTAGTCTTCTTAAATTTTAGCCATTATACTTAGGTGAAAAGGTGTATCTTATGATACTGACCATTGGTCATTTGGCCATTTGAACATCTTCTTCTGCGAAATGCCCATTCAAGTATTTTCATCATCTACCTTTACTGGATTGTTTGTCTTTTTATTGAGAAATTGTGGGGATTCTTTTATGTACTAAATACAAACCATTTGTCAAAAATATGCATTGCAAATATTTGCTCCAGACAGTGGCTTACCATTTTGTAATGGTATTTTGTAAGAAACAGGGTTTTTTTTTTTTTATTTACTTTTATTCTTATGAGATTCAGCATATCATGTTTTTTTCTTTTTTAGGTAGTGCTTTCTCAGTTGTAAGAGATCTTTGTCTACCCCAAGATTGCAAATATATTATGCTATGCTTTCCTTTAGGTATACTATTCATTTCAAATTAGTTTTTGTATATGGTATGAAGAAAGGATTGAGTTTAATAATTTGTTTTGCTTTTCTATATAGCTCACCAGTGGTTTCAGCAGGTTCATTGAAAATATTTTACTTTCTCCATTGAATTACCTTTGTACTTTTATAAAAAAACAAATTTGCTTTTTATTAGGGTCCTACAGGCACAGCTTTCTCCCAGAACAGGGGTGGTCTAGAATTTCTACATTCATTACTTGCAAGAACAAACAAGAAAGAATAAAGCCAAAATCATTTTGAAATCCTACCCCTTTCCTGAGATGTTCCCTGATGACCATTAAGTACTTCATCTAAGAAAGGAAGCATTTCAGAGAAGTTGTATAATGTACTAGAGAAATCTAAATCTCATGCATGTCTCAGATCCTCTCTGGTGTAAATCTTGGTGTTTCTAGAAGTTTAGCAGAGGGAACAAACATTTACTGAGAGTTTATGTTTTGCCAGGTACTTAAGCTAGCACTTTAAGAACATTATCTCAATTAACACTCTTATTAATATTATGAAGTACCTATCTGAATTCCATTACATGAATAAGAAAACTAAGAATGTAGCACAGTTACTTGGCCAGTTGGTGGTAGAATTAGGATGTGACTCTGTACTTGCTTACATCCAAACCTACAGTCGGACATTTCCTATGGCCGGCCATTTACAAAAGAAATCTGAAGGACATCACCATTAGGAGACAAGAAAATAGATGGAGAATATTTCCAGTTATTCTCGACCTATAACATTATCGGTTCTCTTTCAAACTCCTTAAGTTAGAGTTTTCTTCCCTTTTCCAAATTCACCACCTCAATTTTGGTCCTTGAACTAAGTTTTAAATAATATAATACCCTGAAAGTCACCGGATGGTGAGCAGATCCCATGAAATATCTTAGGGACAAGTCTGGTAGACCCAATTCCAACAGCAAATATAGCTTTTATATATTTTCAGTGGAATTTTAAAAATAATTATATATACCCTAAAGCAAATTTATTGGATGACAAAAGGAGAATTTACTTGTAATTACTTCCTTCCCTGTTCCTGTGCACATACACCTTAGACACTAATTATTACAAGGTTCCCTGAACAGTATTTCATTTTCCCACATAGTAAATAATCTTTGCCTGCTGTAAATAAGAATAGAAAGACAATGTGTGCCAGTTTTACCTTGTATAATTGAGTTTCTGTGGTTTGTACGAATGCAGAAGAAATATAAAAGGCTGACACTTGCCCTAACAATCACAGAAATTTAGGGTATGCAAGTTCTTTTCTGTTAATCTGACAAAATCAGTTATTCTTTTATCTTTCTTGCCACATCTTAGAGTGCTGTGAGATTTTATCTGGGGAGTGTTGTATGCAGCCAAACATGTATTTATTAAAATGCATTTATGTTTTCAAGTAGACTGAGGCACACAACAACAAAGTTATTAATATTTGTTAGCTCCCTTTCCATATTTGCTGGAAAAATGAGGAAAACACACACTCTCCTATTGAAATAATGGCACTGAAGAAATGTAAGCTTGGTGCTGCCATGAGCCTTCTTTGTTTTGAGGTTTGTTCCCCCCCCCCCCCGATTTTTTTTTTTTTATTAAAAATCTATTTACTTGACAGAAAGAGAGCTAGAGTGCACAAGCAGGAGGAACAGTAGAGAGAAAGGGAGAAGCAGGCTCCCCTTTTTCCAATCATCCCCAGGAGAAATTTATGCTCCTTAGAATGAGGATCACTATGAATTTCTTTGGCTTGAGAAACAGAGGGAAACAAAACGCCACCCTGATTTCAAAGGACTCACTGTGGTAGCAGAGATAAAGCTAGTTGTTCGTAAGTACCTACTTCTCCTAAGACAGGAAAACTCTTAAACAAGAAAAATTATTTTGGACCATCAAAGGCATTACTACAAAGAAACATTCCATTCTGGAGCTGAAGTCTAGAGGTAAAGTCACAAGCTGTTTAATGTCCCAACATCAGGCCTGGAAATCTTTTCGAAAATTATTTTAAGGATAATAAAAGAAATCTCAGTTTCAATTATAGGCTCAGAACACAGGGGTTATTTTTGGACATCTCTCTCCTCTTTGTTTAGGAGAGAGCCACCAGCACGGGTTTACACTTGATAATTCACTTAAATATCGGTGAGACTAGCCTGTCAGAAACCTTCCAACTCTGTATGATTGGAAACCCTTGGGAAATTTCCCTTTAGGGGGCCTGACAGCCCTGGAAGTACCAAATAATGATTTTTTTTTTCCTTTTTCCAAGAATAGATGTGTTGAATAACTGTAGTTATTTTTTTATGTAACATATGCTATAGTCTCTGAACTCTTTCTAAAATATAAGCTACATATATATAATACTCAGAAAAATGTGTAATCTAAGAAATTCCTCCCTTAAAGTTCCCCTCTAGTGAGAAGCTATGCTCGCCTGACTTGGGTGCTTCTATAAAGACTGGGGAAATTTTTGCTCTATGGTATTACAAGACAGGAAGGGAGTATCGTGATCAAAATGCATGCGACCCATGATTTTCTGTTCTGGGCGAGGAAATTAAAAAGGTCAGAAGAAAAGGGCATATTCCTGGTAAGCGTCTACTTTTTAAATAATTTTTGGAAAATAAATAAATGATCAACTTGGTCCAGAAAAGGAAGCTACCTCCTAAAACATCCTGGATGGAGAGGATATGGATAAGATGGGGCATAAGACATTTTTGATAAGTTTCAATAATGTAGATTCATGACATTTTGATGCTAGAAAATCTTTAAAGATCATTTATACTTCCTTGGTTCCCAAATTGACTGACCATAGGATTACCCTAGACTCACTGAATCAGGATTTTCAGGGGCAGGAGCCAGGAATACATATTAATTTTTAAGTCCCCAAATGCATCTGGAGTCATCTGAAGAGATGAGGAAAGGAAATGGATTAAATGATTTGTTGAAAGTTGCCTTATCTCGTCAGCAGCAAAAGCAGTTCCAGAACCGGAGTCACAAATCCTCAGAATTAAAAGTACCCCAGAGAGTTCCGCATAATTATCTAAGAGTGTTCCTTAGAGTATAAAGATTTGTCTGAGGGATCTAGACTCCAATCCCAGCTGAAGGCATTCTCAAATGCTGGCTGAGGTGAAGCCTGGAAATATGCATTTTTAACAAGCCTCCTGGATGGTTCTGTAGGAGGTCAGCTCCAGGGCATAATTTTGGAAACTGCCTGTCAGTCCCCTGAGTCCCTCTTAAGATGTTTCCTCTCTTCTTTAAACTCATTCCAATTAAGGGAAGCTTAGTACCTTGTGATACTTTCCCTTTATTGTAAGTCTACTAGGAATAGTCTTTGTTTAATTCTGCTTTGGTGGGCCATACAAAAGGCTGGCTCCCAACTCTGTACGTTATCCCTTTTAGCATTCATACCTTTTCCAAGACTCCTCTTTTGGGGGGAGATTGGGGACTGAAAATTCTAGTCATCTCTTACTTTGTGTCTTCTCTAATGGCCAAAATCCCCTTCTTCCACTGAACATTTAAAATCACTTAAGGGTAGCCTGGGTGGCTCTGTGGGCTAAAGCCTCTCCCTTCAGCTCAGGTCATGATCTCAGGGTCCTGGGATCAAGCCCCGCATCAGGCTCTCTGCACAGTGGGGAGCCTGCTTTCCCCTCTCTCTCTGCCTGTCTACTTCTCTGCCTACTTGTGATCTCTCACTCTGTCAGGTAAATAAAATCTTAAAAAAAAAATATATATATATATATATACATGTATTATACATGTGTATATATTCATACACATGTATGTATATATTCATACACATGTGTATATATACATGCATGTCTGTATATATTCATATACGTGTGTGTATATATTCATACACATATATACACATGTATACACACACACACAAACACACATAAAATCTCAATGACTGAAGCCGCTCCATCTTGTGGGCCCCATAAGCCCCATGCAAAGCTGCTATCTCTGGGTTTAGAAGCAGAAGGGACTGGCTGCAGAGGAACACAGCCGAACCTGTTTTCCAATAATTAACTCTTCTCAGCCACTGTCATTCTCTGGGACAAAGTCAAAGGTAGAGAGTGACCTCCTTCCTCCCCACAGCTTCCCCAGCCTCAAGGGTGAAAGGCAGCTCAAGTGGGCGCCCCTGGGAAAGCAAGTCTGAAAAGACAGACTCGCCAGGTACCCTGTTGTTGCTGCCTTTTTTTCTTCATGTCTGCTCAGCTCCCTGTCTCCACTCAGCACTCTCTTTGTTCCCTGCCTTTCCCACACAGGTTTACTTCTCTCTGTGTTTGTTTGTTGTTTGCTTAGAACAAAGTGCTTTCTTCCAGGAAAGGGATGGAAGCAGGCACTTCTCAGGGACTCCAGAGATGGGGCGGAGATGGAGGACTTATTTAAAGTTGAAAATCATTCAAGGGCACGTGCAAAATGCCCTCAAGTGTGGAGGGGAAACTAGAAACCCTGGTTAATTTTTTTAAGTGTTTGAAGTTATTTGAGGGCACGGGCTCATGATAAAGGAACAGGGGAGTAAAAGGAAAGAGGAAGTTCTCAGGACTCAGAGTTAAAAAGAGCCCAAAGACACTAGACTCAGCCATACAGATGTGCAGACCCTTCCTCAAAAGCATTGCCCCTTCTGGATGACACCTTCCCCCCTGCACATCTCTGCTCTGTTAATCACAAGCCATCTACCTCACCAGTCTACTCCTAAGTCTCATCAGTTGAAGTTGGAGATAATAAAGCCTATTTGTATTAGAGTGGGCTACGTTGGGCTAGTCTTCTCAAAGATTCTGGGGCCTTTTTGCCACGCAAGCTGCATTTCCTTATACTTAAAAAAAAAAACAACAACAACAACAAAAACAAACAAGCAAACAAACAAATTTAAAAAACCCAGAATAACATCTACCTTATGGAGTGATGAAAATCGAATGAGTTAATTCAACATATATATAACAAGTTTTAAAATGCCCTCTATTTGAATTATATTGATAGAAATCGCATCCCAAATGTTGGCACTTTAAGCAAATTACTTTTTGGTCTTCATTAAGATCCAATTAAACAACTGCTCCCAGGATGTTACAGTGTTAGGATTGGGTGGACCCAATGGAAGAATCACGGTTCACATTCAGGTACCGCACAGTAGGAAAAGCCAGGTAAGCATCTCTGCTGGCAGAATTTTGTCTTAATGAGGGGTATTTCTGCCTGGGCGAACTACACATTATAGCAGCATCTGGAGCTAATCTCTGCACCCAGCGGGTGTCTGTGGACACCAATGACTCCCATTCCTACCATAAGAGAGAGGAGTGAAGAGTTGAAATCAAGTGAAAAGGAAGGTGGCAGAAACACCCGTGGTTCTTGGCACTACTGAGCCTAAAGAAGGGCTGAATTGCTTCCTTATGAGGCAGCACAGATGCTAGGAACTTGCACCTGTTCGTAGGTGTGAAAAAGGAGTGGGGGGTGGGTGTGGGGTGGGGACAATAGAGAAACAAGAACATCAAGGGAAAAGAGACCTGTTCACGGAAGTCACTTACACCAAAATTCTAGAATAAGAGAATCAATAACCATTTGGGGACCAATACTCCTCACAAACTGAGTTTTTCATAGGAAATGTCTTCCTCATTGATATGTCCCATATAGTAGACACAAAACAAATATTTTTTCAACTGAGTTGTAAGAGTGAACTACTATAAATATAAAATTATGAAATGTGTGCAGGATAATTTAATCATCTATGATGTATTTTTCCCTACTGCAGAAGAACCAGCAGTGTAGATGTATGTAATATATGTGTATATGTATACATGACACCCATCCCTAGGGAGAAGATATTAGGCTTTGTATCCTGAAATCCAGAGACCCCCACAAGAGAATTATGCTGATTTGTTTTCAAAAGCCAAGGCCTACAGAGATAAAGAGCTACAGTCTGTGCATTATGTGCAAGATACAGCCCTGAGATACATGAATGGAAGACAGCTAAAAGGAAGTGTCTCCTAAGGCCGATCAAGCAAGTTAGGGTTTTGGGAGAGACTTACAAGGAGGCCAGAGAGACAGGATCTTTGACCAGGCGTTTTGCCGATGTTGGAAACCCCAACACTGAGCCACAGGGGTGAGAGCTGTGATTTTGAGGCCATAGATAAAACTCCCTAGTACAGTGGGATAGAGAAGAGGGATCAAGACAGCCTCATCAGTAAACATCTCAGCTGGGACTGTGAAGGTTTAAAGATTCATGGCCCCTCATTTCAGGGGTACCACATAAATTCTCAGATTTCTTGTGGGACACTAGAAAAGCAGGACAGCAAAAAGGATGCAAAGACTCATTTAATATGACTTGGAAAACAAAAATGTGTCATGTCTCTGTCCATATAGTAGTAGGACAAAATTCATATGCCTATGTGCAAAGGTTAAGACTACACTGAAGCAGTAAAGTAGTTATATCTGTTTAGTATTACTATAAGTAATAAATACATATTAGATATATATATATACATATACAGTTCTTCCCTCCACCAGCAACATCATGTCACTGAAATTGCTGAAATTCAAAATGTCTCTGTGAGAATCTACAGAAGTGTGTGTGCAAGCATGTGTATGTGTGTGTCTATATGTGTGTGTATGTGTGTGTGTGTTCTAATATGTATCATTTCCAGTGCTCTTTATTTCTTTATGAAGATTCAGATTTCTATTCTGGTAAGATTTCCTTTCTGCTCAAAAGACTTCTTATAAGAGGAGCGTTATCTTACACTGCCACTGCACAAGTCTCAAAATCAGGATATTAGCACTGATACATTACTACCATCTAATCCTCAGACCCCACTCAAGCCTGCTGTCATAGCAAATCTCTTTCTAGCAAAAGGATGTGGTTGCAGAATCATTTTGTTGTCATGGCTCTTTCATCTCCTTCACTCTGGAACAGTTCCTTAGTCTTTTCTTCTCAATGGCACTTTTGAAGGTAGGAGACCAGCTTTGCTTCTATTTTATTTTTTGTGGGTTGTGTGTGTGTGTGTGTGTGTGTGTGTGGTAACAATGCATAACATCAAATTCACCATAGGGGAAAGCATTTTTAATGTTTTCACCAATTTCCAAAACTGAAATCTCCTGGATTTGAGGTATCATGTTATTCCTATATCCCTCATGCCTAACAAGGTACCTAGAATATGATGGGTTATTGATTGCTAAATGAATGAATGATATAAACCATTGAAAGTTAGTTGATGGGCATAGGTTAAGAAATTGTTCTGTTTTCTAGATCAGTTCCTCTATTCATCCTTCAGAACATACTCTCTGACCACCTGCTCTATATTGAGTTTGTTGGTAAAATGGGTCTTAACCTGAGAGAGCAGCTAGAAGCAAGTCATAACGATGCTATGACTAAGGGCTGTAGGAGATATGCAGGGGGGAGCGTAGGAGCAAATAAACTGCTCCCTACCCAGAAAAGGAGGTGATTCTCTCTGCCTAATGGAATCAGGAATAGTATCCTAGAGGAGGGCAGAATTTGGCATGATTCTTGAGGGATTAGTTAAGTTTTTGAAACCAACAGGGAGGACAGAGCATATGAAAGCAGTTTCTTTTTATATTATCTAGCACAACCCTAAGGTTCCAATTGTATTATTGACTGATGAATAAAAGTAAAATGGCTAGCCCAGTAACTTGGTTGAAATGAAGTGAATCCCAACTTTTGTATATTCCACCCTGATTCGATTAATTCGACGACCTCTGAAGATCTCCTTCTGCATAAGGACACAGTTCATGCACATTCTTGTAAAGCATAAAGGCTGCCTCTCACATACTGCCTTGGCCTAGACATTTTTGGTTTCATTTAATTCCACTGTAATCTTCCAAACTCAGATTTCTCTCTAATGATCAGACAGTCTGTAACAATGCTTGAATAGACTTGTTGCTTTAAGAGTAGATTTGATTTTATTGATTTTCTTATAATGTTTGTAATTGTTCCAGTTCATTGGAGCTTTTTTCTTTCCTTTCTTTTGTATTTCCTAATTGCATCTTTAACAGAAAAGATCTGTTTGTGGCTTGTTGATCTTTGCCTTCATTAAGAATATATGTTGCAAGAAAGGCTTGGTAAAGAAAGGCAAAACTCTATTATCAAAAATTTCATTATGCCCTCTGATATATGTTTCTCTTCCATAAAAACACTACAAGATGTCTTTGTCCTTCACTTCATGAATAATCATACTCTTTGGAGGGGGGGAAATCTGTTATGTTCAGCACTTTGATTCCAATGTTCTGTTACTAGGGTTTAGAATAAAACATTTTAACTTGGTTATTTGATTTTCTCTGTCCTTCTTAATGCTTCTGCATTACCTCTGTATTTTAACAAAAGAAATGAGTAGCCATTCAAGGTCAATACAAAAACCCTGAGGTAGAGCATTCCTTCCTATGCATGCATTCATTCAACAAACACTGAACACAAACAAAATGTCAAGTAGGTTGTCAATTACTGGGGATAAAGAGAACAAGTGTCCAGATGCTAAAGCTGGGTGAAACTGCAGAGGGGAATGAGGCCCATCAAAGCCTCCATTGTGATGGTACATAGCATTTAGGTTTCAACCAAGGACTCTAGAATCACAAAAGTTTGAGTTTAAGTCCTGGTTTTGCTAAAAAGTGAGTGACCTCAGCCAAATCACCTGACCTGAGTTTCAGATCTATCTGTAAAATGTAGGTACTAGCAGTACCTCCCTCACGATTTTTGTAAACATTAAATGAAATACTGCAGGTAAAATGCTAACCAGAATGTCAGGCATAGAGTAAGACCTCAATGAGTTTTAACTCTAAAATGTACTTGGATCCTCCCTCATTTACATTAACCTACAAGGCTAAAAATAGAAAGTTCCCAATAAATGTCTGCTGACTAAAGTCAGTCCAAATATTCTATACCCAATGTGATCAGATGACATGACATCAGATATCAAATTGAGGATTTCCACCCCAAGTTAGGCAAGTTAAACGGGTATTGGAGATAAATGGGGGGAGGGGGATGAGTGCATAACTTGTGTACTGCAGACCACATCTCTCTCATTAACACCAGGCTCAAGCTATTTCTATTCATATAAAGTTAAGATGAGGGTCAACAAACAGTCTGCAAATCTGCTTATAATCCATAGTTCCAATTTCTGGCTAAAGAAAATATAACATGAATGTCGAATCAGAATATTCTTCTTGGTGCTTCAAATTGCATCTTCCATTATTCATGGCCAGCTTCAGTCCTTGTCCTTACAGTAAAATGGGCACACTTTTAAAGATACAATACAAAGGACACAGGGTACTTCTCCACCAGGCATCACCTTCATGACAAAAGGAACTATAAAACTATAAAAATAATAACTTCAGGAAAAGGAGAATCATACAAATTCATAACGAAAAGTTCAAAAAAATTATAACATCCTAAAAACAATCATTTGGAAAAAACTAAGCCAACAGTCTTGGGGAAGAAGAATAATCAGTTCCAACAAGCAGTCAATAACTAATTATTGAGTACTTTCTAGGCATTCAGCATTTTCCGAAAGCTTATCTAAGAATAACCTTGGAAATTCTCTGTCCATGTGGGTAATGACCTGAATAGGTATCAAATATAAGAAATGGAATAAACTGAAATCTGTTGCACCAATAAAATCGAATTATCAAAAAATGTAGCTAATGTTACACAGCAATAAGGCTTCAGTACAGGACTCAGAAAAGTGTATGGACAAAATCTCTGTGGAAGTTTAGAATAAATTTGTTTAAGGCAATGTGCTTAAGGCAGATCCTGTCAAAAACAGCACATAAAAAATGTAGGTACTGACTGTGGTTTATAGAACTCTCCTTTTTTGAAGGTTGGTATTTACCATCATCCTGATAAATGCTTCTTTACAGTCTATTCATTCCTTGTTGGCCCATATCCCCCACCTCTAGTATTTATTGCATAAAGGAATGTTTCTCAGACTATTCAGAGATAAATCTCTTCATTGATGGAAGGTTTTTACACTGCCTATTATGTGCCTATCTAGACTCAGCCAACAATTTATTACCAGTTGAAAAAGGAGGCAATGAGGTAAAAGACTGAATTGTTTTTATGTCCATGTCTATATTTCTTAAAGAGTAAGAACGCTTATAAAAGAAATTCATCCTGGAACCACATGACCTACCATTCATTTGGAGTAAAGTGAGCTTGCTATAAAATATTGAAAACAGAATCAAATTCTATGAGGCTGTCACTATGTTTTACTACAAGGAGCTATTAAAATCTCCACCCAGTTACTTTCTGCCTCTTACCAACTAAAATAATGCTGTAAGCCTCCAAATATGAGTTCCTTGGAACAACAGGTATTGGCTAGAATCAACACATAGCATTAGAACACAGGCCGTCATATGGCTCTCATTTAGGGAGAGTCTCCTCTACTGAATATGTGCAGTTCGTTACCTTGAACTATACAACATGGTACAGTACAAAGGCTATTAGAATGAGCTACACAACCTCCGTTGTAGTCCCAGGTCCATTGCTAACATACTTTGTTAACTTGGACAAGTCCCTTAACTTCTCATTTTCCTTATGTAAATAATAAGAGTGTAGATCAAACAGCCTCAAAGATCCTTTTATTTAGGTTCCATATTACTTAAGTCTGTATTTACCAACCAATGCAAATGTCCAGGCACCAGCCTGTCTCTCCACACCATATCCACTATTGAGTAATGTACATAGGGGCTGCCTATACGTGTGCTTCAGTGAGCACTCCCAAAGCAACACATATCAACTGAGTAACATCCATTTGATAACATAAAGTTTTAACTATGACAAAATGTGACTTTACCAGTAGCCATTTAAATTCAGTCAAATGAACAGTTACCATAGGGCTATTCTTGTAATTGCTGGATAAAATAACCAGACCTTTGGCAAAAATAAACAGATTTCTCTTTTTTTTTTTTTTTTTTCCTGCCCACAATGTAAGTGTTGAGATGCAATCTCTACCCTGAATCTCCAAGTACAGATTCTAATGTGATCAGCACTGCCAAACCATGGGTAAAAGTATTTAAGTATCAATTAGATTTTTGTGCTAAACATATCAGCAGAGACAAGCTTATCAATAGACAAATATGTTTATTCTTGACTCAGAGAGAAAAGGCACAGAAGAGCAAGGAAAAGCTGAGCAAGGAAAGAGGATACATCATTTCCCAAGTTACTGTTACTCTTACTGTTCTGGCCTGCACCATTCCTGGCCCTTTCCATTTTCTGAGAGATCCATTCACAAGCACTAGATGGTTTTGCCTGATACTAGAACACCAGAGGATTATACTCCATTCTGATTAGATATTCCTGCAATAAGACAAATGTGGCCCGAACACAAGCCCTGAGCAAGAGGCAGTGTCCTGATAAGTCCTCTCTTCTGGGAAGAAACAACTCCTGTGCATGATACGATGATGGCAATGTTTACCAACCTCATGAGGCCCCCTCCCACAGGTCTGAGGATAAGGATATCATAGCAGCAATATTTCCTGGTACACTGAGATCTGTAAGAAGGCATACAAAAGATTTTGGATCCTCTGGCTCCATGGCTGAAAGTAATTTTATCAATTAAAAAAGTTATCTAGCTTTATTGAAGTATAATGGACAAGCCACAAAATTGGCTGATCGTAAGGATGTAGACAGATACATATTGACAATATATACTCATAGTGCAAACACCACTGCAATCAGGTTTGGGGCTCTTCCATCACCCCCAAAGTTTCCTTTATGTCCTTTTGAAGACAATCATCACTCTCCAACCCCAGAAAAACAGGACCCATGTCACAACGGTTTTGTCCTTTCTAGAATTTCCTTTAAATGGAGTCATCATATAGCATTTAATTTTATATCCATCTTCTTTCATGTAGCATGTTTTGAAATTAATCCATATTATGAGTATTAATATTTTTATCTCTTTTATCACTACATAATTTCATACTATGGCTACACCAATTTCATACTATGGCTATGCCATAATTTCATACATATGGCTACTATGGCTATTTGCCAACAAATGGACACTTGATTTATTTCTAATTTGGGGCTTTCATGAGTCATGTGGCTCTGAAAAACTTATAAAATTCTGTATGCAGACGTATGTTTTCATTCTCATGGGTAGATGTTAAAGAATTAAAAAAGGAGGGTCTGTGTCATTTGGTAAGTGTACATTTAACTTTGTAAAAACTGTCACACTGTTTTCCAAAGTGGCCATAGTGTTCTTCATCCCCAGCAGTAATAAGGGTATGAAAGTTCCAGTCATTCCACAGCCTTGACAAGACGCATAATTTTCAGTCCTCTTAATTTCAGTTTTCCTAGTGGGTGTCTGATGGGCTGCACTGCAGTTTTAGTCTGTATTGCCCTAGTGACCAATTACACTAAGCGTCTTCACATTGCCTCTTGCTATGTGCATTCTTTTGAATGTGATGAACTGTCTGTTCACATCTTTTGTTCATCTTTAAAATGCAGTTATATGACTTATTATTGAGCAAGAGGACTTCTCTATATATCCTTGATACAGTTTCCTGGTCAGACACATTTTCTGCAAATGTCTTCTCCAAATTTGTGGCTTGATTTTTCATTTTCTTAGCAGTAGTTTTCAACACGCAAGTTTTAATTTTGATGAATCTATTTCATCTTATTTTGTTCCTTCTAGGATTTGTGCTTTTTGTGTCCAAACTAAGAAAGCTTTGCCTAACTCAGGGTAAAAAAAGATTTTATCCTGTTTTCTTCTAGAATTTTTATGGCTTCAACTTTTATGCTTAATCTATGGCCCATTTTTAACTAACTTTTCTGTAAGGTGTGATAAAAGAATCACGGTCCACTTCTTTCCATGTGGATATCCAGTTCTTCCAGTTCTATTTATTAAAAATATGATTCTTTCAATGCTAAATTACCTCTGCACTTGTCATTAAGAGTTTGACTCCATTTTGGAGGTTTAAATGCTGACAGCTTTCAAGCACACTTGACTCTTCCCCACTCTGCCCCATAGTGGGGCAGGTACCAGCAGAAAATTCAGACCTTCCAAAGCTCCAGCCAGCATGTAGACACTTTTCCCAAGGGCAACCTCAGTCACTCTAAAGTCCCAGGCACTCTCTAGACCTCCCTCCAGCCAACCTGGACTTGCTTGTGCCTGACCTGCTCTCCCCAGTCCCTTGTGTAACTAACAGCTTTTCCCTCAAATCCTCTTAGCACCTATAGTGCCATCATAATCCACCTATTAATTAAGAGGTGGTCCATTCACCTTCTGTCATTTCACCGCAAAACATCTCTCTCAGAAATCAATGGACTATATGAGTATAGGTCCATTTCTTAATTCTCAATTCTGTTTCATGGATCTATGTCTATCCTTCTGTCAAAACTATATGGTTTTGATTAGTATAGCTTCATAATTTGCTTTAAAATCACTTAGCATAAGTCCCCAACTTTCTTTTTTTCAAAGTTGTTTTGTATATTCTAGGTGTTTTGAGATTTCATATAAATTTTGGGATCAATACGTCAAGTTACAAAAACAATTAGTGGGATTGTGATATAGATTGTATTAAATCTAGAGACAAATTTTAGGGAAATTGTTATTAATAACACTGATGTTTTTCAAACCAAGAATATCATGTAATTCTCCATCTGTTTAGATCTTTAGTTTATCTCAGCAAAATCTTATAGTTTGGAGTGATAAGATCTTACACATCAAAATTTATTCCTAAGTATTTTCTGTTTGATGTAATTTTTCAATTTTTAGTTGCTACACCTACAAATAAAATACATTTTTGCATATTAATCTAGTACTCTGTGACCTTGCTAAATCCATTTATCAGTTCTATTCCTGAAGGTTCTCGAGATAAATTTGACTATGTCACCTAAATATACCTTGAAGAAAGGTATATTTAGTTTTTCCTTTCTAATATGTGTACCTCTTTTTCCCCTTTCTTTATTGTACTGGCATGGTTTTCCAGGTCAATATTAAGTAAAAGAGGTAAGAGTGAATCTCTTCCTCTTATTCCTGACATTAGGTAGGAAGCATTCAGGATTACATCCTTAGGCAGAGTAGACTTATTGCATTCTTTGCCCTATCTACAACCTTTCCAATCTACCTACAAGCTTTCCAATAGAATCTTTCCCTCTATCTACAACCTGTCCAATAGAATCTTACAGTAATCTACCACTCTAACTCTGGACCTAACCATGTGACTTTTCTTAAATCATATTAATTTAAATCCTGCTGGTCAAAGTGAAGTTGGGAAAAGTATTTATACATTTCCACTTACTCTCTTGCCCTTTCTCTTATTTTAGTAAAAATATGTCTCAGACTCCTAGTAAGGAAAGACCTGTGAAACAGAACCAAGTTGACCGAGCATCCTAGCCACATCTATTATATCCCATCACCCAGTGACCTCCAGACATATGAACGAGCCCAGCCAAACAGCCAAACCACTGAGTCAAGCTCCATTTGACTTTAGGTTTCTGAGAAAGCCCATTTAAGGCTATCTGAGCCGTGTCAGAGCTGCTAGAGCTTACAAATACATTTATTCTTCCACTGAAATTTTACATTTGTTTGTTATACAACATTACTGTGCCATTAGTTAACTGACACAGTGGATTAGAATCGGCTTGCAACAATCCCATTTGATTTAATTTAAGAATACCAATGGTCATCGGAATTTCTTCCATATTCTCAAAGCATCAACTATACCCCTATTCTTTCTGCAAATGTTTCAGAGAAAAGAGCATGAGCTATTAATGTCTCAGTTTCAATGAATTTTTCATATTCAGAGGCTTCCTGCAATAATATCTACAGTGTCCCTGAAAACAACATTTATATGTGTTAGGGCACAGAGGCACATAGCACATAGCATAGCTGGAGAGAACCAGGCCTTGATAATATCAAATAAATTGGGGCATTGTTACATGCCAAGAGTGCCAGTCACCTGCCACATTTCTTCCTCCAGCTCCAAAAGCAGCCCCTCTTCCTTGTGCTCCATCATGAGAGGAGTTTTGGCAATAGAAATGCAACATTCCTCTTGTGATTTCAATTTCACAGTTGAATAAGGAACAAGCATGAGCAGAGAGTAGCCTAAGAAAGGCATGACGAGCATGGCAGATGGGGAGGTCTAGTCATTTATTCTGCTTCCTTCCTCCTTCCCCTAGCCCTTTCACTTATTACAACAAAAAAATTGAAAGTGGGCTTCAAGTCCTGATGAGGTACCCAATACAGCCTTTAACTTCCCCAAATGACTAGATTCCAATTAGGCAGAAAACATGGGGTTGGTGTCCTTCCAATAATCTCTGATTGTGCTTCTGCTTTAAGGTTTATATAAAGAAAAACCTTCTTCCCCAGGTCTGTGCCACTGGAGGAGAAGAGAAGAGAGGACAGTCAAAGTGACATCTGTCGGCTAACAGTAATTAAGCAGAGATGTGTCAAGTTTCAGTGCTCTAAATGGTCCTGTTAAGGCGTTGATGAGCAGTGAAATGTCTGATTAAATTTTAAGCACGGAAAAATGGGCCAGCCCCACCATAGGATAAGGCTAATGGAGTAGTAGACTGAACAAATTAAACGAACAACGTGTCAGTGCTAGTGACAGGACAAGCTGGCACAAATATGCCTCCTCTAGAGTCTAAACATAGCCTCCTCTGCATGATCACAAAGAACAGATCTTCTGCAAAGGACCCCCTGAGCTTCAGAGCATGTCAGTGTAGTGGAAAATGCATTAATTTAGGTATTAGGGGAGGAGAGTTCCAGTTCTGGCTCTGAGGCCATCTAAATGACTTGAGGCAAATCATATCACTTCTCTGGGCCTCAGTTTTCTCATATGTAAAATAGGGGGTTCGTTCACAGATAGTTTTAAAGCTCTAAGAAGCTAGAATTTAAACTTCTTAAATGATTTAAGAAAATTCTGAAGTAGTGATCCATTCCTTTGTAGTATACTTCAAAGCCTTAAATATCATGTCAATAATTGGAGGGACAAGGTGGAGACTTATTTTTTGTGTTTTCAGGACCTCATTCCATCATTGAACCACACCAGGTTTTCTCTTATCTGCTTTAAGTTTTGGGTTCCATGCATATTTTTTTATAACAGGCAAAGATTCTGATAATAAACAAATTAAACATCACTATATTATTTTTTTTCCGATTTTCTGTTCACACATTTTAAGGGAACAGGCAAATCTGAAGAGGACACAGGGATCAGAATAGAACAGAACAGTGAATTGTGCACTGATGGAATCTTGGAGAGGAATCCATTTCCTCTGCCACTGAGTCAGGAAGACCAGAAGCAGAGTGACTCATGGCTTCTAATCACAAGATTTCAGAATTTGCAAAGCACATGCAAGTTCATTATCTACAAGAAATGCTGAAGATACTTGTTTCCACTCTTACTGATCAGGAAAGCACTCAATATCCAATGGAGAAGTACAATAATTACGAAGATCTAGAACTCAACAAGACCCCAAAAATCACTAAATCTGGATCTTCTATTTGGTGTTTCTCTCATCTCTTTTTTTGGTTTTGTTTTGTTTTGTTTTTTAATATTTTATTTATTTGACAGATAGAGATCACAAGTAAACAGAGAGGCAGGCAGAGAGACAGAGAGAGGAGGAAGCAGGTTCCCTGCTGAGCAGAGAGCCCGATGTGGGGCTCAATCCCAGGACCCTGGAATCATGACCCAAGCCGAAGGCAGAGGTGTTTTTTTTTTTTTTTAATTTATTTTTTATTTATTTTTGGCATAACAGTATTCATTATTTTTTTCACCACACCAAGTACTCCATGCAAACTGTGCCCTCTATAATACCCACCACCTGGTACCCCAACCTCCCACCCACCGCCAATTCAAACCCCTCCCACTGAGCCACCCAGGTGCTTCTCTTTCATCTCTTATTATCTGCAATTATGATTTCACACCTTCTCCATCCTCTTTACACTTTCCACTGCCTTCTATCCTCTTTCGTATGAATGACTTTACCATACACTTCATGAGAAAGTAGAAATTATTAATCATGAACTCCCACATAAACATGTTAGCACCAGCACCTTTCCTTTCTAACAAAAGAAGTTCTTCAAACCTCCTATGAGAAGTCTTGGGTCCCCTTCTCCCTTGACTTTTCCAGTAATGTCACTTCTTAAGTTATTCCCTTTCTTACATCTTGTCTCTCCCCCCCACTCCCACTGTGGAATCATTCCCACCAGCAATAAACATTCTCTACCACCTTTTATTACTTAAAACACTATCCACTGAGTCAGCCCATACTGCCCCCCACTAAGTACTGATATTTCTGTTAATCTTAAAAAAATTTGTGCAAGTGTGTGCATGCATACACACACACACACACACACACACTAGCCACTGCTTCAATTACCATTCACATAACATATGGATGGATGGATGGATGGACGGATGGATGGATGGATGGATGTGTTTTACTGCTTCTTTTTTACATTATGACATTCCCCTCATTTTTTTAAAGTCAGATTTTGCTTTGAGAAGGATTCCTATTGTTAAAGCAAAAAATCCAAAAGAAAGAAACTGCTGTTTGTATCAATTCTCAAAGCTAACATTTTTAGAGTATATAAACATGCAATTAGTTTTGAAGGGCAGAATTGGTCAAGAAAGAAATTGAATTTTCAAATTCCAGAAACTATCTCTATAGAAAATAAAGCTTTTGATCTGAAAATGAAGTCTTACCAGGAATCATGGGTTAGAGAGATAGAAGATATTATGTGGGCAAGTTTTTATCTCCCCACTTGACAGGAAGTGAAAGATGAAAGCCAATCCAGCAGGTTCTTGATAGGACAGCGATAGGAGTGAGGGAGCAGCTGAAACAGTAAATACATGTGTTCCAGACCTCCATTTAGGGTCAAAAACATAGATAAATAATGCTGTTTAAAAATAGCCATAAAATTTGGATGCATAACAGATTAAACCTTGTTTTTTACTTCTCTGGTCACAGATTGGGAAAATTTTAGTTTCCTTTAAAGAAGTACTGGGTTCAATAAGCTGCTTTCTAGGTGGTAGGCTAACAGATAGTTGAGGGATAATTCTAAGAGAAATGATCAAAGAGAGTGCCACTAGATTCCTCCTTTCTATCCACAGGCATGGATGGTATCTAGAAATTCCTACGTGCTCTTATTGAAGCAAGCCAAAGATAGCTGAGTCAAGTGCAGGGCCTATAACAGAACTACCTTAAGAAGTATCTGCTAGTGGAAATTGAAAGGTGGTAACTGTATCTACGTAGAAGACAGAAGATGTTGCCAAGCTCTAGACTATCTGCTTTGCCAGCCAGAGATAGGGCCAAGAGGAGAGGTATGGACCCTGACAATGTCATGACAAAAGACTGGGTGTTTCGTTAGTAGCAGACCTCAACACCAGATGCCACTGGGATGCCCAATGATCAGATGGATTAAAGAACATCTCCATGAAATTTACCAATGATTCCCAGACAGTGTAGTAAGTTACATGGCCAAGTTACATTTGGCCATGAGAACACATGTATGCATCTACACCAAACCAACAACTTGTCTAGAAGAAAAGTAAATTCATGTTGGAGAGTTGAAAATGTAATAGGCATGTCTACTGTGCTCCATTCTCATATCACCAATTACTAACTTGATGTCTTTACTTGTATGTCCCAAAGGCATCTCAAACTTATCATGTCCAAATAGAAATTCTAGACTTTCCCTTCCTGCTCTGCTTCTCCTTCAGATTTCATTGTCTCATTAAATGACAAATAGCACTTTATGAACCCACCTATTTATAAACTTCAGAGACATTCTTGAGACTTCCTTTATTCTTATTCTTAGAAATTTCACGAGTGAATCTACTGCTCTCTGTTTTCTACTGCCACCTCTCTAATCCAAGCCAACATCATCTCTTGCCTGGGCTACTGTTCTCAATAATGAACTTAGGGTGTTTTATTTTATTTAAATGTGGGATTTCCAGATAGGCAGAGTGGAATTTAAAAATACATAGGCCATTGTAACTGAGAAATGAAAGAAAAGATGTATGAGAAGGAAATCGGACTTCTACATGATGGAAACATGTTGGAAAAACAAGCAGATCACAAAGAGCCAATCAGTCAGTGCCAACAGAGAAGACTGCTGATGAGAAACCAATCAATTCAGCTATCTGTACTACAAACCCCCCTGGAAGCTCATGAGTAACAGGTAAGAGCAGTGGCATGCTGGTAAGCGTTAAGCAACTAGCTCTCCTGTAAAAACAAACAAAAGCTCTGACTTGTACCATTTGCTGATTTCCAAGATGCAAATATTCTGTGGTCAAGTTTAAGTTACTAATGTAATGTCATTGACTGCAGACTTGAAAAGAAATGTACACAAAGTGTTTGGGTGGCTTAGTTGGAAGAGCATGCAACTCTTGATCTCGGGAATGTGAGTTTGAGCCCCACGTTGGGAGCAGAGATTACTTAAAAATAAATAAATAAATAAATAAACTTAAAAAAAAAAGAAATGTAAACAATCTGTTAATACAGATGACAGAATCCCTAAATGATATCCATAAAGCACAAAATGTATAGGTTATATACTTTTTCCCAGGAAGATCCTCAGACATTTGCTCTAGCAAGATGAAAGAGAATCCTGAAAACAGTGACTCTATCTCTGGTTAAAAGTGATGGGAAGTCCTAAGAAAAGAGCTGTGCAGCAGATCTAAAGACTGAATCTAGAATAAAGCAGGAAGTAAGAGACCCCAGGAAGTAGCGCTTGAAGAAAATATTGAAAGGAACCAACATATTTTGGTGCTTAATAGATACAGCTTGGGGAAAAATTGGGTTTGGGATAAAAGAACTAATGACAGAGGTAGAAAATTAATAGAGTGAGTGAATGAAGAACTTATTAATGCCAGGTAACATGAATAACTGTGCACAAAAAAAGAAATGTAGTCAGTGAACAATACTTATTTAGTAAACAATGAGTAGTTATTTCAACCATGTGTGATATTACTGTACTAGGTAGAAACCACTGGGGAGGGTGGTGATGCCAGTATCATCCTCCATAGTTGAAACACAATATATAGCCTCTAAAGGTAGAATAAAGAAGAAGGAACAATTGAAGTAACTTGAGAGATTGCCTCTCAAAGGATAAAAGAAGTGAGAGAGGCTGCTATTTTACTCTGTGGAAGCTTTGTCAACAGTGTGTGTGATGCTGGCGTTAAGAGCATGAAGTCTGGCATCACATTGCTTGAATTGAAACTCTGAGCCTAATAGCTATATGACCTGGGTGATGTGGTGATAACTATAGTTAAACACTCTCAGCCTCAGTTTCTTCAACTTTATAATGCAAATTGCAAGACTATGCATTCTATAAAAGTAAATGTGAGGATTAAATAAGATAATATATGTAAAATGCCCCGAATGATATTTAGTACATAGTAAAGAATCAATAAATATTAACTTTTATGATTACTATTTGGCATTTTAAAATTACATAGCCAAATTACTTATAAATGTAAAAAAATAAATTAAAAATAATAAATGTGATGGGCTGTAAGGCTTCAAATAAAGTAGGCTCTACAGAACAAAGTTTATGAATGGTAGGGTCTTGTCTGAGGTAGTAGTTTGGGTTTTGGGGGGGAGAGCATGAGAAAAACTATAAATATGCAGGGTTTTGTTTCTTGGGAGGGAAATGAGAAACTCTGTAATCAGAGATCTTCCCAGGGGAAAAGTTTAAGAAGAGCCTAAACCATTCTTCTTCCCAAGATTCAAATTCATTAAAATTTATCTAAGTGTGTTGACTTGACCATGATCTAAACCCAAAAACACAAAAGGGAAATCTATATCCTGATATGAACAATCGGTGTGAAGGCAGAAAATGGTGGCACTGTAGGCAGGTTAGTACGGAAGAGAATAATAGTTCTGGCTTCATGAGAAGTCAGACACCAGAACATGGCCTGCAGAAGCCCATCCTAGTCATCAACTTCTACTCTCCAGGACTGATGCTGTTACTTCACCTAAGCAGCTTTATCATTGAGAATCTATGTTAATTTTGGAATGGGGCACACTTGGCTGAATGAGGCAAGATAAAGACTTTCTCCTGTGCCTTAAATTATCAATAAAGCATAGGCAGTGTTAGAAATAGATGAAGAGGCTCAGCTTCAGGAACTTGGCTTTACACAAGTGCGATGGCACTTTCTCATCCACATAACAGATGACAACATCAATTAGAGACATGTTTTCTGGGGCCTGTTATAGAACCTCTGCTGGGACCCCAGGTGTCTGGATTTGGTAACATAAATAAAGATACGGGATATTACTCTCAAGGTGCCACTTTCATGGAATAGCAGAAGAGTTCTCTAGTCTCAAGGCTGTATCAGAGATTAGGAAGCAATAATGATTCTTTGCACATGAGTGAGCCTCTGAAAGATTATTTTTTTAACAGAAAAACAGAATTTATGGAAATAACTAGACTTGGTTACAACCAACTAGGTAGGGTTTGAGTTTTCTGTTTGGGCCGCTATCCTTAGACAGTATTCTAATTGCAAACTTGAAGACAGAACATCCTATTTCAATATACTTAGCTCTGTTGTAAGAAAAACAAATCAGGTGGCTCTTGAATGTATCCTAGGCCCTGCCCTACTTGTTATAAGTAGAGAAGCTAGAGCTGTGGATTTATTTTTTCACTGTTTTGTTGTTGTTGCTGTCATTGTTACCTGGCTTGGTGCTATCCCTGGACTAGTGCATCCCACCCTAGGGATTTCAATTCTCCATTTGCAAAGTGAATATAATGAATGGTTGTCCCTTTCTATCTCAAAAGAACACTGAAAGAAATGAGGAGTGCATTACATCAAGCAGCATAAATAGCTGTAATTTTCCAAGCATTTATTAGGAATTCAGCACTGGGCTAGTATTTCATATATATAAGCCCACTTCACCCATTCTTTGCAAAACCCTGTGAAAGAGCTATTATTATCCTCCAGGTGAGAGATATCAAGACTCAAAGAGGATATATAATTTCCTCAGAGACCAGCACTAGGATTCAAGCCTCTCTGAATCCTAAAACAACTACCCAAATCCCACCCTCAAGGAGTTTCCAGGGGATGAAAACCATGCAAATACATCATTGCGATTTTTTTTTATCTTTCAATGTGTTAAAGTACTGTTTTTGTTCAGGATCCTCTGATTCTCCTGGATCCCACCCACAAGAAAAATTTACCCACATGTATTACCTCTGTAAAATGTCAGCATTTGACTTAATTGGAAATCTTTAAATCGATTTTTTAAATGTGTGACATATTTAACCCTTTAAAGTTTGGAATTCTGATAAAAGAAAAATATCTACCTAAAGACCACTATCCTTACACAGTTTTTTATATTGGCTTTTCTTCATATGCATATGGTTTTATGGTCACCATACACATGTAACAACTTTGCTAGGTGGTATTATTACCATTTCTTTAATGGTTTTATAATATTGCTTTGGACTGTCAAGCCAGAAGTTATTTAGCCAACTCCATAAAGAAAGGTATTTTATTTATTTCAAACTGTTCACTATTATAAATAATTCCATAATAAACATCTTCTTATACCTTATTCCAAATATATTTTCAGTTAGATTTTTGTCATGCTAAACATGTTCAACTTAACATGATGCAAAAGAGAATCTATAATCTACAAAATGTTCATTTTCTTACCAATATACAAAAATACTCTTTCTTTTTTAATCAGTCACCATTTGTGTATTAATACCTATTATAATAAGGTCCTGAGTATATTTTCATGGTCTCAGATACTGTACTACAAACTTAACATATATTCAATTTGGCTCTATGAATAGCCCATTTCCCCAATACCATATAAGCAAATATCCTCAGGGTTTCCCTAATCATGAATTATCATGCAAATCATACCTCCCCCCACAAAAAAGGATATAAAAAGAGAAGCATGACTCTCAGGCCTGTCATCCAATCTCCTTTAAGTACTTAGAGTTTAATGAGGCATTAGGCACATGGACTGGCACTCATATCCACAACTATAGCAAAACACCCCTGGGAGCTGTGAAGCGTGTGCTATGGATAAACTGATGTCTAGGGCCCATCTTTACACCTCTGTTTTCTGCTATTTGGTCAGGGATCCTGGACACGTGTGCTAGAAACTAAGCTGCACCCCCCGTGCTGACAAGCAGTACCCTGAGTAACAAATGAGCCTATCACTGCTCTACAGCAGAGAAGACAGGTTAATCCTTTGTCACATCCCGGTGCATGGTGTCCTCCTTCTTGTTCCAATTACCCAGGAAGCGATGGCACTTTCTCATCCACAGCCTTTCAACACCTGCTGACATGTATTTAGGACATGGCTGGGTCTGTGAGTCTTAAGCACACTGTGTTCAGAAATTCTCATGGAAAATAAAAGAAACAAAGGCATATAATAGACGGAAATCCAATACTTTTTAAACTCAGATGACACCCATTTAAAAATCAGAGGAAGAGCTAAGACAAGTGAAGATTCTTTTTCAATCAAAATGTGTATTTGAATCCAGAAATAAAATAATTACTGAAACAGAGCTGGTCATAGAACATAGAATGCCACCATTAGCCAACATCTTGATTTACTAATGAGGAAGCTGATTTCCTAGGGATCGTAGCAACTTGCTGAAACAAGTCTATGGCACAATCCCTATGGAAGATACGAACTGAAATATCATTTGCCTTTTTTCATCATTAGCAATTCAGATTTCCTCATTTTAAATAGCTTCTTATTCATTCAACAAATAACTTTTGAGTGTCTTCCATAAAATTACTACACTAGGCACGAGGGATTCAGCCAAGGTTGAAATGTAATGATGCTGGGAATGTAAAATCAAAAGTCATGGTTTGGCAAGGAGATAGGTTTACAGACTGGTAATTAAAATGCAGTGTGATGAACAGAATCAAAACAAATGGAACCCATAGAAGTATGCTCCAAAGTCTGTCTGTGGGACTCATGGGGATCTTCTCAAAAGAGGTGGCCCTTGAACTGACTTGAGGGATGAACAAGAGTTAACAAGGAATGAAATAGGGAAAAGCACAGGAAGCAGAGGGAATATTATATAAATGGGATGGAGTATTTGAAAAGCTACACACAGTTTGACCTATCTCTTTACCTCTGATGACACACTACCTTATTGATACTTCCTTATTTTTGGTTTCCATGGTACCTCGTTAGTGTCCTCATTCTCAGCTTGACTCTCAGTATTCCTAAGGGCTCTGTCCTCAGCCTTCTGTATTTTTCTCTACACACTGCCTTGGCTTTCACTGCCTTGTATATATCTCCCAGGTCTCTCTCCTGAGCTCCAAATTGACAAACACAACCGTATAATGGAAATATTCACTTAAATGTAACATAAACACCTCAAACATTAAATGTCTGAAAATATTTCCAAAATTTCCTCTACAAAAATTCCATTCCCAGTCCTTTGTTACCTCAGTAAGTGGCATCAACCCCAAGATAATTACCAAAGAAAAGAAACCTCAGTATCACTTCTGTTTTCTTTCCTTCACTCCTCACATTCAATCTGTCACCAAATCAGCCAAAATTCTTTGTGACATCTATCCCCCGTCCTGTCCCAAGCCAGTAACAGAACTCATATGCACTGCAGCAGAAAATTTAATTAACCTTCATGCCTCTAGTTGTATTACCATCTAAAACTATACACTAGCTTAATTTCTGAGAAGCACAACTAATCATGTCACTCACTCCCAAATACTTAAAACTCTTTGGTAGATTTCCAATTACCTTCATTCCAATTCCAATTTCTATGATCTGGCCTCTACCTATGTCTCCCACCTTATCTCTTACAATTACCTTTTTATCTCCCGTGATCCAGTGTTACTCTAACCTGCTTATTCTGCTCTATCATGCCAGATCATTACTCATATTTCTCCTACTACCTGGAACATATTTCCTTTCTTTTACTTTTCGTATTTAATATATTCTTTAACTTTAGGTTTCAGATTAAATTTAACCTACCCAAAAATCCTTTCCTGACAATATCTTAACTCTCCTTCCCCTATCCTACTATTTATCAGATTTTGTGAAGTTGTTTCAAATGTTTAGACTGATTTCTGCCTCATTTCCAACCAATCAACAGCCTTCTGCTGCTATGGATTACTTTGCATTTTCTAGAATTTTATATAGATAGAATCAAACAATAGGTAGGTACTCTTTTTAGTCTGGCTTCTTTCACTCAGAATTATTTTTTTTTAATACTTTTCTATGGAGTTTTCTGGCATCCACACATTCATACCAAAAAAAAAAGGATCAAGACAAATACAAACTTGCAGATGATTCAATATTAGAACTAATCTAAAACTGCCTTTCAGATTTTTTTATTAATATATTTTAAAAAAAGAGTGGAGAGTTCTGGCAGAGATACACTATCATTAAAAGTAGGAGATCAGAATAGCTTGGCACACTTGAAGTGTGGATTAATTAAACTTCTTGTAAGTCCATAGAAAAGGTTCAGATTTAAACATAGAAAAAAAAAAAAAACTTTAACACACATGTAACTGGAGAATGATAAGCAGTAGACTGTAAAAGAGGGCAAGAAGTGATTGTTAAAGAGATGATGGTCAAGAATGTTGTGAAATCTCTGAAAAACATCAACTCATGGGACACCTAGGTGGAGCAGTCAGTTAAGCATCTGACTCTTGATTTCAGCTCAGGTCATGATCTCAGGGTCCTACAATTAAGCCCTGAGTCAGGAGCCACACTCAGCATAGAGTCTGCTTGAGATTCCCTCTCTCCCTCTCCCATTGCTCCTCCCCACCATGTATGTGCTCTCTCTCAAATAAAAACATAAATCTTAAAAGAAAAATAAAATAAAATAAAATAAACTCATGGTTCAAAGAACCATAATGAAACCCAAGCAGAATAAATATAAATAAAACCACACTTGGACATATCATAATTGCCAAGAAGTAAAAACAAAGAAGAAAATCTTAAAAGCAATCAGAGATTAAAATGGTAATTACACAGAAGCAACACTAAGAATTACAGATGACTTCTGGACAGAAATGGTAAGATTAAGAAGACAATGGAATAACATTATTAAAATATTAAAAGTGTCAACTTAGAATTCTACACCCACTGAAAATCCTTCAAAAGTAAGAACAGAATACAAACATTTCCAGAAAAACAAAGATAGAGTGAATTACTTAGCAGCAGTTCCTTGCTAACAGCAATACTAAGAAAACAGTAATTTTTCAAGAAGAAGGAAAATTATCTCAAATGTAAGTAAGGAAATACAATAAGAAATTAAAGTAGCATTAAATATTAATATGTAGATAAACATATGTAATATCTTTACAATGCACAATAATAGCAATGTTAAGTGGGATTTATTATATACATAGAATTAAAATGCAGGATGACAATAGCACATAAAATAGAAGAGAGTAAATGTAATTAAAGGTTTGTAAGATACAGCCAGAAGATATAATAAAAGTACTAATTTATGTTAAATTATAATGACTCAAGAATGTATGTCATAATGTCTCTAAGGCAAACATTAAAAGAAATACAAAAGACTGTATTAACAAGCCAATTGAGGAGAATAATTAAAACAAAATAATCTATAAATGTAACAAGAGAAAAGATAGAAGAAAGGAATCATATAAAGTATGAGATATATAGAAGACAAATGGTAAAATGATATTTATAAACACAAATGCATTACTAATTATATGGCATGTAAACGGGCTGGTATTCCAACTAAAATACTGATTTTAGAACACCATTCAATTATAAAGTGAAGCAAAATCTCCTTTTTAGAAACATGCAAAATAAGGAAAGTGTTTCCCATGTTTCATCTTACCATAGAAAACTTGGAATAAGACGAGAAAGTTGATGACAAAAGCAAACCATTTGTCTAATGTAGAATACAACTATTAAATAACTTATTGCAGGCTTTGGGGCTACCCAAAACAGGACTAGAATTTTGACTTCCTATTGCCAGCTGTGAGATCTTGAGCAAGTCTGTGACAACATCTTACAGAAGTGGTTCAACGGATTTAACAAGAGTTAGAGTCTGCTTAGAATAGTCTGATAGACCATAGGGCCACATAAAATCACATGGGGATGGTTCAAATGGGGCAGTAATTTACTGTCCATGGTAACTAACATAAAAGCAAAGAAAAATGTCATTGTGAATGAGGACTAGAAAAAAAAAGTTTAGGTAGATGAGAGAAGCGAGAGAAAGAGGAAGAGATTGTCAGGGACAGAGTAAACAAGGACTGTTTTCAAACATTAGTTCAAAGTTAGAGATAAATACTGTAAACTGCAGGCAGTGATTTGTGATTGAGTTACTTCTCACAAAGAAAATCCTGTGGAGATTACTCCCTGATGAGTAGCAGCAAGAATTGCTTTAATATTATTATATTTATTACTTACTCTACAAGCTTTATTGGTATACACTCAGTGCCAGGCACTAGACTAAACATAATCAATGTAAGAGATAGGTCTCTAGTTTCCAAGCATCCTAATTAGAAGACATGACTAGCATGCAGGAAAGAAGCAGAAATCATATCACTGAAGACATAGTTGGAGAGAGACAGGACTTTGGGTCTTAGAAAAGTCATCGCTTATCATGAATAAGTTCTAGGCCTCAAAGTCCTGTGATTGCTCAATATTACCCATTAATTGTGACTACATTAAAATGATGGGAAAGTCATAGAAAGCTTGATTATAGATCTATATCTAAGTTCCATTCACCAAATTAGCTCTAACCGTAATAAAGCTGAGATTTTATTCCCCAAAACTGAATAAATTACTCTAAGGAGTGAATAAACACAGAGAAGTCCAGGGAAAATGCTGAGAATAGACTATACTACAACTAATAAAAGCATCTAACATTTATTGAACACTTATTATATGCCAGACCAGTGCTAAGAATTTTACATATACACACACACGTGCATTCTTCCAGGAAAGCTATTACTAATTACTAGCCCTGTTTTTCAGAACACAAAACTGACACTCAGAGATATACTCAGAGATGGGATTTCACTCAGGGGTACACAGCTCTCTATGAAATGCTTTTGTCCAATGGTATTATGAAGTTTATCTTGTCCCAGAAGACTGTTGATGTTGTCATATCTGAAGGGTCACGTGTATTAGCCACAGTGTCTTAAATATATATTCTGTTAAGTGATTTTTGGGGGCGAGTCCTCCCAAGAGAAACCTGTAAGGAAATGAGGTAAATGAGAATATAGCAGAAGAGGCAGCCATAGAAAGACATGGTTTCAGGTGAAATCTGGCCTCGGTCTGGTTTTGTAGAGAGATCTGAAGCATGAATGTCCCCTATAGTTGGCTCACTTTGGAGGAAGGGGGCCAAATTTTTGCCACTGTATCAGTAAGTCCATGGACACAGGACATTCCCTGGGACAGAATACAAGGAGCACCACAACTAGAAATGAGTCAATCAAGGGATACAGAATGCAAAATTTAAGAAGGTACTCACTCTCAGAAGCTGCTTCTGAATGTATATAACCTCTAGAATGAGTATCTCCTTTATTTTTTGCCTCCAGATGCTCTGTGTCACTGTCATCCAGGTCCTATGTACAATTTCCTAGGTATTTACAGACAAGGTAATTCATGTCAGCAAAGGGCAGCTCTCCAAAGAAGAATGCCTGTGTGGTCCATTAGCAGCCAATATTTCAACAGCCAGGAGATGGCCATACCGGCTCAGGAACGGGGATCTATGTAGGACACTAAGAGTACCCATACATTCTACCTCTTTTACGGCTCAGAGCCACTTTCACCTTGTATTAAGTTTATTCCATCTAGACACAGATTATCTAGGATTCTGGATGGTCAAAATTTCTGGATAAACTTACACGCAGAAACTAGATCCTGAGGTAGTCATTGATACCCATCATGTTTTATCACACAGAGATCCCTTTCACCTCTGCTGGTGGCTTATCTGGGTGGAAGACCTCTGGGTCTTCCCTCTGGATCACTCATCCCTGAGTGTTCTGAGCTCTTGTTTATCATGTCCTTCTCAGACTGCAGTTGCTACACTTACCATTTATAGCTAAAACTTGGCCTGGTAGTGCCAAGAATATGCCACATTTATGCCTCCAAGCTCCCATGCAGTGGTAGCAGCCTTACTTCCTCATGGTGATTAGGGTCAATTTCCTCTTCAAAAATGGTAACTGCATCTCTCCCTGCTGATTTATTGGCATGAGAAGCCCAATGTGACCAGACAATAGCCATAACTTTAAGTTTACTGAGACTCTCAATAGGCCTCGTGTTGGAAGCATCTCCCTCCTAGGCATAAGTACTCTGTATCTATGGAGCCTAGAGTTGTTAAGATGGGAAAAACAAATTCCCAAAGTAGATCACTGGGAGTGATACAATGGCTGTTGGTTTGAGGGAACGTATTACATGTGCTCTCTCCACGCTGCCCCACAGCTATATCTTCAAGGACCATACCACTCCTCTACCAGGCCAACAGTTTCTAGATGGTGTGGTGTTACAGATCCAGTCAGTCTGAACCCGTGTCATATATCTTCATTACTGTAATGTGGATCCTTTAGTTCAACTTTACACACCAAGTGGGTAACTGGTCTTCTCCAGGGAAGGTACAGTATTAAAGACTCGGTGTCAGTATTAAAGACTCTGGGACTGGAAAGTTGATACTCAGCAATGCCAGTAACTAGATCAGTCTTGGTAAGAGGAAGCCCAGGTTGTGACCTATGCAAAGCCTCCATATCCATCACTGTGGCTTCTTCTTTCACTAGTCCACTGTGTAATCAAGGGGTGACAGAGACCAGCTAACATCTGTGGTAAGTCATCTTATACATAATCACTTTTTTAAAAATTCTGCAATAGGTACTTCTGTGGAAAGCATTAATGTGGAATACAAAGATCCCCATAATTTTTATTTGCTATCATAAGTTTGGCTGCATGACATTCTCCTGTACCTCCTTGTCACAGATCTTCCAAATTTCTCTTTCAGGTTCCTAATCAACCAGGAAAGCAGTTCATCACAGCACCTCAGTCTGTGAACTCCTTCATTCATACAGAGCGGATGACCAAGCACACTAAAGTTCTTCCACTCTTCCCTTTGGGAGGATTTCCACTCACTACTATTTTAGAGGGCCACTCATGAGTAGGGCTATCCTGCAACAACATTCTATTTTTGGTTTACACTAAAATATGAGGGCCAACTTCTGCATAAACCAAGCAATTTGTTTGTTTGTATCCTCCTCTATTAGCTGATCATAAACTCCCTAGGAGGCCACAGGCATGAACCAAAGTTAGGGTCATCAGTGCAAAAATAATGAGTGACATGGGAGTCAGGGCCACCTCTTGATGCAGCTTACCTGTCACCTCTGAAACCAATTCTAGAAGTACTATACCATCTTGGAATGGATTCTTGCTGGGTACACTAAACCTTAGACTTGGTGGGTCTGGGTCCACTAAATCTTAGACTTGGTGAGTCTAACAGCATACCGTTTGTGATGAACACAGCTGGTTTCACACTCACTTGATTCCCAATAGTCACATAACTGGTTTCTACCAGAGCCCGGTATCATTCTAGCAGCTACTTTTTGAATAGGGGAGAGTTCTTTTTTGCAGATGGTATGGCCTTACTCCAGAACCTTAGGGGTCTATGCTGTAACTTTCCTATTGGGGCTTGGCAGAGATACCAGAAAGCATCTTTGCTCAGCACAAATACCTTTGGTAACATGGAATTCTCTGAGCCATATGGCTCAAGTGACAAAGCAACAGCCTGGACCTGCTACAAAGGATTTTCCTACTCTGAGACTCATTCAAAATAATTAGCTTTCAACATCACCTAATAAATGGCTGAAAACAGTATTCACAACTGCAGAATGTGCTCCTTCTAAAACCCGAAGAACCCTGGTCATTCACTCAGATTGATCTCTAGGTTTCAGGAGATTATAGCTCTTTAAAAGTTGCCAAGGAGGCCATCTGAATCTCCACACATTGCTTCAAATTGGTGATTCACAGATAAGCACTTGTAATTTTCTTTCTTCAGTGTATCAGTGGTGATTTTCGCCACCACCCAATTCCACAATTTCTATGGTTATTGTTCCCATGAAATTCCAGTGAGGGTGCCAAAACTAATGTATGCCCTTCTACATGTATCCTGTCCCCATTTCTCACAGGTAGAAAACTAAGCAATTTTACTACTGCAGCACTATGCCAGGGTCCATCAATAGTCCACCTACCATCTAGGATGGGGTCCTCCCTGCCATTTGGTCAGCAAACGATCCAACTCCAGAATCCCAGTCTTTAAAGTCAGCTTTTGAGGATCGCTCCTGGCCTTACATCAGATTCTCTAGAAGCAGAGTCTGAGATGGGGTTTTGTGTATATGATTTACTGAGAGAATATTCTTAAAAGAAAACTGTAAGAAAGAACAGGAAGACACAGCAGGGCAAGAAGCTCAGCAGAGATGTGACTGTGCTGAAATCTAATCATCAGATTGATCCCTTGATGAGCTCTAGAACTTACATACACCTACAAAGTTGTCCACTTTTGAGGGACCATATACTTCTATATAGGTGTGAGCCTTTACTAGTCAAAATCCTCAGCAACTGGAAAATAAGTCCACTAGCTTAGTAAAGGATATCTGGATGGGCTACCAAGAGTCTACTGCAGAAAACATGAGTTCCATTGACTCTACCCTTGAGTCAAGTCATCAACTACTCTGCTGGCTACCAGCCTAGACTGCCACATGCCACCTTCACCATACTTCCCAAACATCACCCACTCATTGTGTTGTCTGGTACGGCTCTGTATCAACCATCTTTAGACTCTGCCACAATCAGAGAACATGTCTCATCAACCAGAAGAGTGCCTAGGTATGAGTCATGAGAGGTCATCACACACACACACAAAATATATATAATTTTGTAGCCCTCTCCCCTTTAAATTTGCTCGGTATGGAGACCTTTTTAATCGCTTCTAAGTGCAAACTCAGGTGGGCTCTAAGATTTTTCTCACCTTTGTTAAGCATAATAGAAATTAAAATATCCAATCCAACAGTCAAAATTACAAATTTGCTGTATATTTCAAAATTTTTCTTTCCCTCCATTTTTTTCCCTGAATTTGGGGAATGGGATGTGGTTGGTTTCTCTTTACATGTTGATGCTAAGGAGGGAGGGAAGGTAAGAAGGTAAGGCAGAAATGTTCTTACTTGGCTGGTACTCTAGTGGGTTTCTTTGTACTCTCTAAGCTGACTGTATATAAAAGCTGCCTTTTTCTCTGAGAGGTACTTTCAAGGGTTTTGTTTTGTTTTTTTTGTTTGTTTGTTTGTTTTTTTCAAAAACGTGCCATTCACCATGGAAATTTTCTTAACTGCAATTTTCTTGACCTTGATAAATACATCTTAATTCAGCTGCTCACTTACTCCTTTGTCAGTCCTTAGGAATCTGGTGGCAATGTCAGCCTTAATGGGAATCAAATCCCGGCTCTCTCTAGCATCTGGCCCATGGAAAACACACACTCATTCTTTCCTCTAAACCACAAGAACATAGGATGTTCCCTATGCTATGATAATACTCCTTTAGTCCATTTCAAAGCAGGTGGCTGGTCACACTCTTGTCTTTTTAGATTTCTCAAGCAGTTTTTAGAAACAGGCCGCTGTGTCCTCCAAACCAAAGAAGGCACCTGTTAGGTACTGACAATTGAAACCACTGAAGTCATTAGGTATGGGATCTAAGTCAGGGACCTTGTAGCTTGCTAGGGGTGAGTGATGGGATTCAGAGCACTATAAATGTTTCTCCAGGGTTCCTCTTTACAAAGTTTCTCTCCATTTTCACTTTTTTTGTCTTGTTTTTATAAACTCTAATGTGCATAATCCTTTACCCCAAGAGTTCTTTAATCAGCTTCTTGGCTAAATCTTTCGAAAGTGCATTTGCATCTTGCACTTCGAGTAGCATGCCCTCTGTATCTCAGCACTCCTGCAGCACTTCACCCACTGTCACAGCCAGTTTTAGTTCCAGGTTTGATCTCTTCAGCTCTCTCTCTCTCAAAGTTGACGTTCTAAAAATCATGTTCTTGGGGCACCTAGGTGGCTCAGTGGTTTAAAGCCTCTGCCTTCGGCTCAGGTCATGACCCCAGGGTCCTGGGATCAAGCCCTGAATCAGGTTCTCTGCTTAGCAGGGAGCCTACTTTCTCCTCTCTCTTTCTCTCTGCCTGCCTCTCTGTCTACTTGTGATCTCTGTCAAATAAATAAAAAATCTTTAAAAAAATTTAAAAATCATGCTCTTTCCCCAGTTCTCCATGGGACTTTTCCATTCAATCATTTCATCTCTTTTAAGGACAATCTTAATAGCCAGCTAATGACCTAAGATCAATTTCAGGCTCTGTCATTTATTGGTGTGATCCTAGGTAAGCTACTTAGCCTCCCTGACTCTCACTGGTAAAATGCCTGCCCTGGAGAATTACTGGAATGATTAAATGACATAATAGTTATAAATGCCAGGTACCTAGCAGAGGCTCAACAAATATTAGGGTCTCTTGCCTTGATCCAGAATTTTCCTTCAAGTTGTTAATTAAGATTTTTGCCACATAGAATCCAGTCAAATCCCACCATCTTTTCCCTTACCATCTTCCCACAAAGCAATGAGAAATTAACTAATTATACTAACTATTTTCAGGAGTGATGTCACCAAGATGGAGAAGCAGGAGACCCCAGTTTCCATATCCCCACAAAGATCAACTATTTGACAGCTATCCATGAACAAACCAGCTCTGAGAGAGCTCAAGAGTTCATTTAAGAAACTTCAGCAACACAGTAGAACAAAAAAAATCTGAGAATAACTACACAAAAAGGAAAGGAAAAACAGCTTCATTTTGCCTGCATTATCCCACTCCCCAGATGGGCACTGTTCAGTGCCAAGAAGGAATGCCCCAGCTAGAAAAAAATCCCCTCACTGGGAAGGTGCAGACAAGTGAGCAACAAGGTTCCTCAACTTCTTGGGGCACTATGCAAGTGCCCACCTTGGTTTCACCTCAAAGGGCAGCAAAGCTGAGATGCAGAGAGATGGCTAAGAGTAAGGAAGAAGATAAAGGACAACTGATATCAGCCACTCAGTGGGAGCAAAGGCAGTTCCCAGTGACTTTTCAAGAAAAAGAGAGAGAGAGAGACCTCAAATAAATAAAATGAAAAATGTAAAAGAAGACACTGTAACTGATACCAAAGAAACGGGAAGGTTCATTAGAGACTACTATGAATAATTATACCCAAAATAAT
This sequence comes from Mustela nigripes, assembly GCF_022355385.1. Taxonomy (NCBI): domain Eukaryota; kingdom Metazoa; phylum Chordata; class Mammalia; order Carnivora; family Mustelidae; genus Mustela; species Mustela nigripes. The sequence goes on from NW_026739562.1 coordinate 2,770,255, forward strand.
TTGAACAACCTAGAAAAAATGGACAAATTCCTAGAAACATAAAATCTACCAAGACTGAATCAAGAATAAATAGGAAATCTGGGGCACCTGGGTGGCTCGGTGGGTTAAGCCGTTGCCTTCGGCTCAGGTCATGATCTCAGGGTGCTGGGATCGAGTCCCGCATCGGGCTCTCTGCTCAGCGGGGAGCCTGCTTCCCTCTGTCTCTCTCTGCCTGCCTCTCCATCTACTTGTAATTTCTCTCTGTCAAATAAATAAATAAATAAAAATCTTTAAAAAAAAAAAAAAGAATAAATAGGAAATCTAAAGAGACCAGTAATAAATAAGGAGATTGAATCAGTAATCAGAAACCTCCCAACAAAGAAAACCCCAGGGCCAAAATGGCTTCACTGGTGAATTAGAACAAACATTTTAAAAAGAATTAATGCCAATCAGCCTTTTAAAACTCTTCCCAAAAAATTGATGAGGAGAAAACATTCTCAAACTTATTTACAAGGTCCCTGTCACCCTGATAACAATGCCAGATAAGGATACTATATCAGGCCAATATCTTTGATGAGTATACATTTAAAAATCCTCAACAAACTATTAGCAAACTGAATTCAACAGCACATTAAAACGATCATTCAACATGATCAAATGGGATTTTGCTGAAGCAATATTTTGAAAGAAGCTGGAGACATCATACTTCCTGATTTCAAACAATATTACAAAGCTATAAGTGTGAAAACAGTATAATACTGGCATAAAAACAGATACATAGACCAACGGAAAGAACTGAGAACCCAGGAATAAATCCATGCATACGTGGTCAATTAGTATTTTTTTTAATATAATTTTTTATTTTTTATAAACATATATTTTTATCCCCACCTAAAGGAGCTGGAGAAAGAACAAGAAAGAAACCCTAAGCCCAGCAGGAGAAGAGAAATCATAAAGATCAGAGCAGAAATCAATGAAATAGAAACCAA
>NW_026739562.1:2781222-2781555 GCF_022355385.1 Mustela nigripes
CTGGGGGAGGGGCCTGTTGTAGTGATTCTCAAGTGTCTTTGCCCCAGGCGGAATTACACCGCCCTTACCCGGGGCCGGGGTGAGTAATCCGCTCGGGTTGCTTTCAGGAGCTTTAGTTCCCTGAGCGCTTTCTGTAGAGTTCCGGAGGACAGGAATACAAATGGCGGCCTCCTGGTCTCGGGCCAGAGGAGCCGAGAGCCCAGGGCCCCACTCCTCAGTGCGCCCTCAGAGAACAGCGCCCAGTTACTCCCGTCTGCCTGACCTCCGGCCGCGCTCCGAGCTCACCGAGCCTGCGACCGGTTCAAGGTAACACGGAGCTGCGAGCTTACTGTC
>NW_026739562.1:2781655-2809634 GCF_022355385.1 Mustela nigripes
GCTTTCTCCTCCTCTGGAATTCTGCTGCTCTCCTTGGTATTGAAACTGCACTCCTTGGTAGGTGAACTTGGTCTCGGCTGGATTTCTTGTTGATCTTCTGGGGGAGAGGCCTGTTGTAGTGATTCTCAAGTGTCTTTGCCCCAGGCGGAATTACACCGCCCTTACCCGGGGCCGTGGTGAGTAACCGCTCGGGTTTGCTTTCAGGAGCTTTCGTTCCCTGAGCGCTTTCCGTAGAGTTCCGGAGGACGGGAATACAAATGGCGGCCTCCTGGTCTCGGGCCAGAGGAGCCGAGAGCCCAGGGCCCCACTCCTCAGTGCGCCCTCAGAGAACAGCGCCCAGTTACTCCCGTCTGCCTGACCTCCGGCCACGCTCCGAGCTCACCGAGCCTGTGACCGGTTCAAGGTAACACCGAGCTGTGAGCTTACTGTCGGCTCTGTCTCTGCAGCCGGCTTTCCCGTTCCAATACCCGCAAGCTCTGCGACACTCAGACACCCCCGATCCTTCTGTGACCCTGCGGGACCTGAGGCCACGCTGACCCCGTGTGGGCTTCGCCCCGGTTTAGCCTCTGGAGCAATGTCCCTCAGCGGAACAGACTTTTAAAAGTCCTGATTTTGTGCGCGGTTGCTCCGCCGCTTGCCGGGAGCCGGCCCCTCCCCCCGGGGTCTATCTTCCCGTCGCTTTGGATTCACTTCTCCGCCAGTCCTACCTTTCAGAAAGTGGTTGATTTTCTGTTTCCAGAATTGCTGTTCTTCTTCTCTTCGATCTGCCGATGGATTTTCAGGTGTTTGCAATCTTTAGATAAGCTATCTAGCTGATCTCCGGCTAGCTGAAGCAGTCTCAGCTTGCTACTTCTCCGCCATCTTGACTCCTCTCCCCCACTCACCTCTTAAATGGACATTGTGAACAAATCCTGTTTCAGAAAGAAACACTTCCTTCCCGCTCTTTGCCCCTTGGAGCTTCACCCTGATTTGGAGATGTTTGTGTTGGAAAGTCTTTTCCCAGGTTCTCTTTGTGAGAAGCTCTCAGCATCCTGTGCTATTCAGCTTGCCATCTTTGTGCCTGGCAACTTTCCCACTGTGGGGAAAACTGAGGGCAAAAAACTGAGGGAGGCAAAGAAAGAAAGCAGTTGCACCAAATCAACCAGAGAAAAGGAACAAAGGATTCTATGACAGACAGTATTAGATTTTCCCAACAGTGACTCTATTTAATGAAGAAATACAGATATCTGAAGAACATAAGGCAGTAATATTAAACTTTGAGTCCAGGCCACTGTTATCTAAGAGTTGAAATCGTTTACCAATTCCAATTAAAGCCATCCATAATACAGTATGATGACCCTTGGAGACAGACAACTGAAGGCAGAGATATTATTTCAGAAAGCTATTATTTGTTAAGGTTACTCAAGGGGAGTGTGAGCCCTTGATAACCATGTATTTTTCTCTTCGTCATCTCCAATTTCATCATTAGCACATAACAAATTTTTTCATGTTTATTTTCATTTTATAAAGAACAGATTCTGCTCTGGGATTTGCGTAAGGATCGGCAACTTTCAAAAGGAAAACATACTGACTACTCTGAATTTTTAAGGTTCAGCCAGGTTTTAAATATCACATTCTGTAATCAGATAATATACCTGGCCTGGAGTTCAATTGTTATCTAAGTATTTGGAAGGGAGAAGAGAATATGCAAGAGGATAACTATTCCTCCTCAGTCTTCCAGTTTCCATGAAAAAGATTTTTCCTAAATGTTCTTGGCTTCTTTTCAAATTCCCTTGCTCCTTCCTTAGAAATAGAGAGAGAGATACTTGTTAAGATTTCTGGAGGAGAGATTCAATATTAGAAAGATCAACACCATGTCACACACCTTATTCTTCAATATCAACTTTATTAATGATAAAATTTAAAGCGGTTTCCGCTGGCTATTCTTTTGTCTTATTTCTCATTTAGCTTAAAATTCAAAAAAGTACTACCTATCCAGCACCCTCAAAATCTACCATTTTACAGGATACTGGCTTGGGGCAGGTGGAAAGATGAAAGAAAAAGTTTGTAACAATTGTGAACTAGAACCAAAGAGTAGCATCTCAACAGAGCCCAGGTAGGGTATTTCCTACAAAACAAAACAAAACAAAACAAAAAAACAACAAAAAACAGAGACAAAAAACAAAAAACTCGAGACTAGGAACTAGAAAACCTGAGTTGTAAACTCAGTATTTGTCATTTTTGCCTCTACTAGAAATAAATGAGACTAAATGGAGTAAAATTTTTTCTCAATCTCTGAACTAGATGATTTACACGTTATCTGTTGAGCTTGTACTCCTAGAAGATGTTTATACCATTAGCTAGGCACCTTCACACACCCTGCCTGATTTAATTTCATTAAGATCAAACCCAGAATTTAGCATCGAAATTTCCAGCACCATACTGACATATAGTAACTAATATTTCAAATGGCCCATTAACACACTCCATCAGCTGCTTGATTTCTGATTTTCTATTTGAAATGGTGCCTCCTAGAGTATGGGGCTGATATTTCCTCCAAGAAGACCCATATATTCCCAGCGGTTAAATTTAGCTGTACTGCTTCCTTGTATTCTTTCAAGCGCTCAGCCGGTCTTCCCAGTTAGTTGGAGCAAGCCTGAGCTCATCTGGTAACAAAGACTCATTGTTCCACAGTCCCAGAACTAGTTCCTAATGGCTTCACCACTTTTGTGTAATTCATATATGACGGAGGTAGAGAGAGGAATGGAGAAGCGTAAGAGGCGGCCCTACAGATGACCTTGGGGCAGCATGAATGATGTCTAATGTTCGGCAGTTAGAGGCTATCAGACACTAATATACTCTCTGGGCTGAACCGAATAGGCCCATTACTCTCAACTGCAATTCGCCATCTGTGAAGTGAGCTGATGCCTTCAGACAAGAGTACAAATTGCACCTGATACTGAAAAAGACAGGGAGGGGATTATGATGTAAAACCAAGGGAAGAGTAGACAGAGACCTAGACTGACCAAAGGCCATATGAGGATAAGAAGAAATAAAATCTAGACTTCAGAACAGCTCCCAAATGACCTCGACTATTCACAAGACTGAATTCATGGATCCTAACAGACTGTATGGAAGTTTCTGGGATCAAAGGTTTAGTGTCATTAGGAGAGATGAGCACAGCTGGAGCTGACAAAACCCTCCCACTCTCAGGCAGCGCCTTTCAGTCTGTTGTCACAATTCATTAGCTCCTTCTGACATTCATTTGACATCATTTCAGGGAAGGGTTCTAATCACAGCCCAAAGAAAGGAAAGAGACTTTGAAAAATATGATGGCTTTAGATACAGAGCAGTTTATTGTTCTGAATAACAATGATGAGAATGATAATGACAATCCATGAAGCTGACCAATGACACGTTTTCATTCCCATTATGGGCAATGCCACTTGGCAGATGTGGCTTTAAAATTGTACATGAAAATGTGTCTCAACCCTGACTCTACCACTTATGAGCTATTATGGTCTGAACTGCATTCCCTCAAAATCAGAATGTCATTGACCTAACCCCAAATGTGACTATATTTAGAGACAGGACCTCTTATGCTGTATTTAGGTTAAATGAAGTCCTACAAATGGGGCTCTAATCTGGCATAACTGGTGTCATTACTGGAAAAGGGAAGATGCACTGGAGATCTTTTTCTCTCCACATAAACACAGAAGAAAGGCCATGTGAGGACACAGAAAGGTGATGGCCATCTGCAACCCAAGAAGAGAAGACTCTCCAGAGCTCAACCCTCTGGTACATTGATCTTGGACTTCCAGCCTCCAGAACTGTTAAGAAAATAAATGTCTGCTCTTTAAGATACCCAGTCTCTAGTTTCTTGTTATGGCAGCCAGAGCTGATTCACACAGGAGCAATGCTAGCTCATACAAGCAATACCTTGGGCAATCTGAGAGCATATCCAACATTTATTGAATATGGAGGGCTGAATATAGCGGCTAGCACATTGTAACTGAGATCCCTCAGCACCTTCCCAATAACATCCCAAGCAAAGGGACTATGCTGAGAATGCACAAGCTGGGATTTTCTGCCTAAACAGTAGTCACCAGGTACCAGACATCTATTAAAGTAGGGCCCACCCTGGGACACAGGAGAGGCGTTTTCAGTCTAATTTAAGAAGTGTGAAAAAGGACCTTTATTCACTGAGCATCTCTATGTACCAGATACTGTAATAAGAACCTCCACGCTCATTGTCTTATTCTTATAAAAACTCTGTGAAGGAGACAATTACTGCTCTGAAAAGTTAAGGGGCTTGCCTAAGAATATACAATTATGGAGTGGAGATGAAAACCCTGACCTCACAGATTGCAGAGTCATCTAGTACGATCCACATGGCCCCTGCAAGGTTAGCTTAAGTGCAGGGGATATGCGCCCTGGCATAGCGAGCCTGCTCACCTGAAACACACATGGAGCTAGCAAGGAGAACACAGCAGTGAAGCATGATCAGTCAAGCACTATGAAGAACTTAACAGTCATCCCTTCCATACTCATAGGAAGAGTATTAAGTGAAAAGCAGCACATTCACCTTTTAAAAAGTAGGACTCACTCGCACGTATTATGTATGTATACATATACATAGATATGTTGTACACAATCATATGTGTATTCATTAATTTGTCTGATATGCATCAAACATTACCTCGGGAAAAAGATACATCTTATGGTATGCACTTAGATATGTACGTAGTCATACATATAAAAGACTGGAATAAAATATACCAAAATGTTTATTTTGTAGGAAAAAAATTAGTCCTCTTTGTATTTTCAATGTTTTCTGTAAATTTAAATAATTATGAATTACCTTTTTTTAATCCACTGAAGTTCATACATTCATCAGATTTATTCAGTTTTAACCTAACTGTCTTTCCTGTCCTAGCATTCTACCTATCCTATCACATTACATTTAGCAGTTATGTATCCTTGGGCTCCTCTTGGCTGTAACGGTTTCTCAGACTTTCCTGGTTTTTTTATGATCATTAAGGATCATTAATGGCTTTCAGCACTGTTCAAGTATTTTGTAGGATGTCCCCTGGTGGAGATTTGTCTGATGTTTTCTCATGATAAGCAGGGGATATGTGTTTTGGGGAGGAAGACCCTTAAAGAAAAGTACAACTTTTATCACATCATATTAAGGGAACATACTACCAACATAACACTACTGCTGATTTTGAGGTAGCATTTGGCAGCTCTCTCCACTCTTAAGTTATTCTTTCTTTCCCTTTTCTACGCAGGTCCCTTTGAAAGGAAGTCACCCTGAGCCTGTACTTCCTGAGCGGGGAGTTATGTTCTACTTCCTTGAGGACTGAGTATCTATAGAAACTATGTGGAATTCTGCATGAGAAATTTATCTATTTTTCATCATTAATTCCTTTATTTAATCAAATATTTGTACCCGTATATGTTCATGGATATTTATCCACTATACACTCATGGCTATGTAATCCAATATTCCTTAATTTTATTGCTGAAGTTGTTCCAGCTTTGGCCACCTGGAGCTCTTTAGTTATCTCCTACATCTCTGACATATTACATTATTTTGGGTATTTCATTTTGTTTTTTAGAGCAGTCCTTTACTTTCTGGTCCTAAAAGATGCCCCAGATTCATCTCACATATTTTCTGCACTAGCCATTTTATCCACTGTAACAGTCTCTGTCTTTAAATTGGAATATTTAGGCCATTCATATTAACAGTGATTATTGATATAGTTGGCTTAATATCCACCACATTTTTAGCTGTTTTCTATTTATTCTGTTTTTTTCTTTCTCCATGCCCTCTTCCTTCATTTTCTCTGATTCTAATAAAGTACTTTATAGGATTCCATTATATCTCTTCTTTTATCATATCACTTAAATTTCTCAAAGATTTTACTGGTTACTATAGTTTCCAATGTACCTTTTAAACTAATCTTATTCCACTTTGAAATAACACGGTACCACTTCACATGTAGTGCAGATATTTTGAAACAGAATATTTCTAATTCCTCCCTCTCAGTCTTTATGACATTGTTGTCAATTATTCATATACTATAATTGCCTGGTTCATTGTAACTATTAGTACTTTAAAGTTATGTTTTAAATGAAGACTAAGAAAAATAAAACATTTCATTTTACCCTCATTTATTACTTCTCTGATACTTTTCCTTTGTTTATGTAGGCAAATGATTCTGACCTATATAATTTTCTTTCCTCTTGCAGAGCAGTAATTAACATTTCTTACAGGGCAGGTCTACTACAGATGAACTCTCTCAGTTCTCATCTGTCTGTGAAATCCCTTGTTCCTCCTTTACTCTCAAAGGATCATTTCACTGGATATAGAATTCTAGGTTGGTGGGGTTTGTTCTCAACACTTAAAATCCATTATCTTCCTGCTTGCATATATTCTGATAAGAAGTCCATTATAATTCATATCCTTGTTTCTCTATAGGTATTCTTTTCCTCCAGCATCTGTTAAGATACTCTTTTTCTCTTTGGTTTTCTGAAGTTCAATATGATATGCTAGGTGTTGGTTTGTTTCGTCTTGATATTTATTTCACTCAGTGCTCTATGAGCTTCCTAAATGTATGCTTTGGTGGTTTTGAAATCTTTGCAGCCATTATTTAAATATTTCTTCTGTTTCATTCCCTCTTCATCTTTTGGCATACACACTTTTGAACTGTCCTACAGGTCTTGGCTGTTCTACTCTGCATTTCTTTTTTCACTTTTGTATTTTCCATTTCCATTTCCATTTCAGTTTTGAGAAGTTTCTGTTGACTTACCTTCAAGCAAACTAATAGTTTCCTTGGCTATGTCTAGTCTACTGATGAGACCATCAAAGGCCTGCATTTCTTTCTGATTTCTACCATTTCTGTTTAGTTGTTTCTTTTGAATTTCCATTTCTTTGTGTGCATTACCCATCTCTTCTTGCATGTTATCTTCTTTTCCCATTAGAGCCCTTAAAATACTCACCACAGTTACTGTAAATTCCCTAATGACTCCACTATCTTTATCTTGTTTGAGTCTGGTTCTTATGCTTGCTTTCCTTCTTCAAACTGTGGGGCATTCAGCTCTATAATTTTTTCATAGAATTTGGATCCAATGTTACTAGGCAATAAGAAATGAAGTAAACAGGTGTGATGATTTTATACAAAGGATTTATTTAAATCATCTTATGGGTGATGATTTATATAAATCTGGCTAAGAAGTGGGCTGGGCTTAATGTTTTCTGAAGCTGTAAGTGCCAGAAACTTCAAATTCTTCTAATGTCCTTGTTTTTGTCTCTCCTTCTGATTTTGGCCTTCCCTAAGTATTCTTCCTCAGAGTTTGTGTCTTGCAGCGCTTTCAGCTGGAATCCATTGTTACTACACTAGAAACCTGTTAATACAGTGGGGAGGTGTTGCAGAAAAGAAGCATTTTATAATCATATGATTAAATCTTGGTCTTCAGTGGGCCTGTGTTCAGGGTTGTGACCTTCATAAGTGTTGATCCAGGGTATAGTTTCCTGTTCCCCACCACAACCGCAGCTGAGACAGAAAAGTTAGAGGGTCATAAAGGAGGAATGCTCTCCCCCAGCTGGGATAAGACTCTTGTAAAGTCCTTTCCCTTGGAGACAGTTCTTTGGTATGGCATGGAAGGATCTATCTCAGATCTTGTCACGAGAACTTGATTGAGTTCCTAGAGGTAAAGCCAACAGAAATGTACCTCTCACTGGAGGAAGCTTTTCAAAATCTTTGAAGTGTTCCTATCAGCTATGGCTCTAGTACCTTCTACTCCAGATAAGCAGAACTTAGCTCTTAACTTCCTGTATTTACCTTTCTCTCTAGAATGCAGGGGGATGGTTTGCCTTACTATTTTGATTCTCTGATGGGTCCAATAGGTGTCACTGATTTTCTGTTTGTTAAGTTTTTTTCTTATTGTAAAGACAACAGTGATAACTTCCAAGATCTTTACATGTAAGAGCTGAAGGCAGATATCCATACATTGCTTTTATAAAAACAAAAAAACAAACAGTTAAAAAAAAAAAAAGGAAAAAAATTTCACTGCAACCATTGGTTTAAAAAACTAGGCTCAATTTTAACTACTCTTTGGGGGAGAAAATTAACTACTTTTATTTTTTAAAGTAAATCCCTATCTCCTATGGCTTATGTAGCAGCCTAGATCAGACCCTATATAAATGTTCAGTGTAGCCCCATTGTTGAAGCATGATGTTTGCCTAAAAATACATTCATATTTCTGCCACCTACTAGCTGGGCCAAGCACTTAACCTTTCAGATTCAGCCTCTTTATTTGCTAACTTAGGGTAATATTTATATCTTTGGGATGTTATGATACTCAAATTATATAATCTATATGAAAAGCACTGCATAAACTTCAGACTTCTATTCCTATACAAATACTTGATCAAAAGTACAGATTCACACACACACACATACACACACAAACACACACACACACTTCCTGGAGTTGTGAAGATCCATCTCATTGGAAATGAAAATGCTATTCATCCTTCCAATAAATCATCCCAAGACGATAACTTACCACCCTTTATAGATTGCTTTTTGGCCCTTCTCTGGATAGAATTTTCTTTCATGAATCCAAAGGCAATCATTTGTCAGGTTCTCACCCATCATGTCCATGGAGACAGAACAGAGAAGAAAAAACAAAAGACAAAAAACCAGTATGTCCTGAAAATGAGTCACTGGGATGTCCACTTAATCTCACAGCAGGCAGAGCATAAAGGCAAATGATGATAGACCTAGAGGATTTTGTAACTCACCCTTTCTGGCACATTCCCTAACATCACATACTCCTGCCATCTCTCCAAATGTTTTCTTTAAGGCCGCCAAAGAAGCAGTATCTGGGAGTCTATGATTCCAACTCCTCATCCAGCACAGGCTAAGCCTTCCAAATAAACAAGAAGCTAAGAAGTTCTGAGTTCATTAGGAAGGCATCAGTGCATTGATAATTTTGTGAAAGGTTCAGTGGTACAGAAGCAATTGCACATGTAATGCACCTGGCCTCTTCCCTTAGTAATGGGTGCCCAGGTTTTCTGAGTTATGATCCAGTGGCCGAGAAAGGGAACAGTATGATAAAACAGCTCCCCTCTATTTACGTATACCTCCTGTTACAGACACACTGTCATTGTTGTGTTGGATAAATAAAGAGAGAGAGAGAGAGAGAGAGAAGAAATGGAATAGTGTTAAAGGGAAGGGCATAATGTTTTAGTCTGGGACTGGGTCAACTGGAGTGTTGATCATCTGGAAATGAGGGGTATCTTTTAGACAAAAATCATCACTCATTATAATGAGGCTGTTTCCCTAATGTTTCAACTCTCAAATCAGCTGCCTACAGTTTGGAGAGTTTCATAAAATCCTCATCCTAAAGGTTCAGGATTTAGCCAACAAATTCTTGTTTTTACATTATCCTAATCTACATTATAAGTGATACTTTAAGTTTCACACACGATCAGTCCTGCTCTTATGAACTTGGCACATGAAAAAAAAATCGCAATACCTACTATCTTTTTGGTACATTCTGCTACACACTAGTTCCCCAGAGTTTGGAAAGAGAAAACCAGCTCCTTATTCTTCTTTGATTCTCTAATTAGTCTGCAATAAATGAAGCCTTCAAGTGTTTTATGACACTTCAATTTCCCATTCCCCTCTGACATTTGGAGAGAAAATGGAACATACAGCAAGACCTTTGAAGAAGAAGTAATAGCCATTAAATTGAAACATGATGCAAGCTCTTCCTAACCATGAGTTCATAGTATGTGTATTCATGGAAAGTGATGTGCTTGTTGCCTGCAGCAAAACCAGATGCTCTCTGTTTTCAGTTGATCTGTGTTGCTATGAGGTGTAGTTCGATGTCTAAAATCAAAAAAAGAGAATAAAAAGGACAGTGTGGTGAGTCCTTCTTCAGAGGTCACACAATAATCACGATGAATAAAAATGCAGTGAGTTTTTTATTCCATGCAGTGGAATCTAGCAGAGAATAATGTAAAAATAATTATACTCATAAACTGAGACTTGGGATTGGATTCCAACTTCATTGCTTCTCAGATATTCGACCTTAGGCAACAATAACTATCACATAGCAAAATTGTGCCACTTAAATAAAATAATGCATATGTGGACACCAGCCAGTACCTGCTCAATAGAGGCTGTATGGTGGAGAAACATGTGAAATGGACATTGTAGTATTATGTTTAAATATCATAGTTTATGTTTTATATCTAGAGATTGTGCTAGTCTGCTGGGTCTCCCATAACAACATACCACAGACCACTGGCTTAACAGAAACTCATTTTCTCGCAGTTTTGGAGGCTGGAAATTCGAGATCAAGCTGCTGGAAGGTTTGGTTTCCCCTGAGGCCTCTCTCCTGGGCTGGCAGATGCTGCCTTCCGGCTGTGTCCTCACATGGCCTTCCCTTTCTGCATAAGCAGCCCTGGTATCTTTCTTTTCATGTAAAAATCACCAGGCTTAGCAGATTTGGGTCCCATACTTGGTACCTCATTTAACCTTAATTACCTCCTTCAAGATTCCATCTCTAAGTAAATCTATGTTGGGGTTACAGCTTCAACATATGGATTTGTGGGGCACAGTTGAGTCCATAAGAGAGCTATTATACTGTTTGATATAATATTCTAAATACCACTTTAAAATTAAAAATCAAATGTAGTTTGTCTCTGAAAAATAATAAGGCATTTTTTGCTCCCACCTAATCTCTACTTCTCCAAAGTAAGCTTCAACTTTTAGTTTCTGAGACACATGGATGTCAGCTTCTCTGACTGACTCTGACTGGGAAGTATACCAGCAAAAAGGTAAGCTGACCAGACCTTCTCTTACTCAAGTCAGGGTTCCCTTTTGTAATGCTCTGCCACTAAACTAAGAACTGAAGAACAGAGAGACTCTCAGTAATGCGTTCAGATGCTGGGAACATACAAACAAGATTATCACAACTAGCTTCCCTAGCAACCTACTGAGTGAGCTGGTAGTTCTTCTAGGTCTCCTTCACTCCATAATTCCTCCTTATACTCCAAGGATGGGGAAAGATTCTATTCCCCAGAGAATATATATATGCATTTATAACTATTTATATATAAGTATAAATATTTAACCCCATCTTCTCCCTTATCTAACCAATTGCACTTATCACTACCAAAGCATTTTCCAATGCCATTTAGATCATTCTACTTCTTACTACAAAAACAAATCAAGAACCTATAACCTATTAAGGCCCTCTCTTGTTTTTTTCCTACTAAATTTTTCTCAGATTTCTTAGGCTGTCCTCTGAAATCTTTTCCCAAATGCTTCCACCCAGAACACCAGATCACTATTTATTCCCCCATTCCAACACCCTCTCTACCAGGAGAGAGGGTCCATATTCAGACGTTGCCACAGAGCACTGAGTTCTGGCGCAAACCCGCAACAGCCCAGAGCTCTACTTTGCCCAGGGACTCTGTCTTTTCTCCATTGATTGCCTCATTACACCCTGCACAGGGCCTAGTACAGAAAAGGTAAATAAAAGATAAGTGATAAAGGAAGTGAATACCTCCAAGTTCCTTTTTACTTAGTTAAAATTCAACCAGGCCACCTAATTCATCATCTTTTAATTGTCAGGCCCCCATTTCCTTTTTTCTTTATTCTTTTTTTTTTTTTTTGAGGTAAAACATAGTCAACTTTATTCTTCTGAAACCAGAAAATAGTCTTCAGTTATACAAACATTACAAGTGACAGTCCTGCCAACAGGTCCCAGCTGGGGAGGGGGCAGTTAGCAGACAGAAATCCCAAGGGTTCTTTTTGAAATGCTAATACCCAGGGGCACCTGGGTGGCTCTCTCCATTAAGCCTGGGACTCTTTGTTTCCTTCAGGTCATTATCTCAGGGTCCTGAGATTGAGCTCCCAGCCTGGTCCCCCGACCCAAATGCTCAGGAGGGACTCTGCTTATGGACTCTCTCTCCTTCTCCCTCTTCCCGGTAAACATGCTCTCTCTCAAACAAGTAAACAAATAAATCTTTGTTTAAAAATTAAAAAAAAAAAAAGTTTTAAAAAAATTTAAATGATAACACCCATGTTAAAAGACTCCAAGAAAGGATGGTGGTGCAGCTGGCAAGGCCCCTATCCCAAGTTGCGGCGTGGTGTCCCATTTTCATATTTTGGTTAGACCCTGGTGATAAGCACTTATTGACAAGTTAGAGAATGTCATTTCATTAGAAAGTCATTTATTAGGAATGTTCCAAGTCACCTAAAAGGAAGAATGAGCCTTTGTGCATGGTACAGTCAAAAGTTATATTTAATCAACAAATTAAACTAATATTTCACTCATTTGCATAGCCCATACCACCACTTATTTCTGAGGGTTCAAACAAAGCCTATAGACATAGCATTTATTACTAACCAATGTTTTAAAGTGCTTACTTTGTCCAGAATTGGACTGAGGCCTACACATGCTTTATTTTCCATGATCCCCACAAAAATCTTTGAGGAAAACTGAACTTAAACCAGTTTACCCACTAACCAAAGGCCATAAAGTAGGCCAGGGAGTCGGGATTCAAGTGTGAACCATGGGACTCCAGAAGCTTGTATGTATTCCTTTATGTTCTACTGCCTTTAAAATTAGATTGTCTACTTATTCCTGTGCCAAAGAAAGATCGTACAAGATGTTTCTCCTTCACACATTCTACAAGGAAAGAAATCAATAGGCTGAGATAGACTTATATCCTTTCTCCCTAAACACAGATAACTTTGAAGGAGAAAGAGAATCCTATTTAATGAAGACAACTTGGTTTGGTCTAAATTGGGAAAAGATGCAAAGAGGTCATCTAGGTGAGTCCCCTGCCACCAAACAAAAACATACCTTAACTATCCAAGATCAATTATTGATCATCTTTAGACTATTTTGACTCTATAACCAGTGTCAAGAGGAGCAGTAAAACACTGATACACAGGCCACCTCCATATCCCTTACCTGAGATAATGGGGGAACTGCCTCAGTATCTTAGCAATTTTTGCAGAGCACTCCAGCATTTCTTCAAGTAAAGGAGACGAGTAGTTATGTAGAGCTTTTCCACTGTTTGGGTCTCTTTCTTTAAATCCAGCTTAGTATTTTTCAAGTCATTAATTACAGATCCTTTCAATCTTGGCCCTGGTGAGAGGAAAAGATTAAAAACCACATGGGCACACCAGAGGAGGTGCTTTCAAGAAAATGCAAAGTTTATTCTTTAAGAAAGATCTAGAGAATAAAAGGAAATGTTTTTTAAATACATCTGAAACCAAGAGCTCTGACTGAAGTCTGGTTGGGTGTGATTACAGGGAGTTTCTGATTCCACAGATGAGTTTTAATCCTGTTGGCCAAGGGAGACGGGGGCATACATTTGCTGATTTTGTATGTAGATCATCTCACTGCTTGCTTTTTCATTTAAAAGATACAGAATGAGTTATTTCTTTTTTGGAACAGTTGAAGTTGAAGGAAAAGAGAAGGTATCTGAGTTCTGAGACCCTTTATTAATAGCTCCAGGGAATACCAAGCTGTTGGAAAACTAAAATGGTTTCACAAAGGAGTAAAAACATCTCTTTACACATTGTGTGTGTGTGTTAGTTTCACTGAATTTTTATTTCTTTCGGATCTGACCACACACTGTCAGAATGAAGCATAAAGTCAACGAGGGCAAAAACCTTTCATGTGAGCAAGTCCTGAGGCTGGACACAGAGTTAAGCTCATTTAGAAAGATAAACTCAGAATCTCACATTAGTCCCCATCAAGCCACATCCCGAAGATCAGGACTTTAGTTGAGAAAAACTTCAGGTTTAAAACCCAGGCAGGAGGTACTTCAAGAGTAGGAGAAACTGGTATATTCATTCTCCACAAAATGCCAACTTGACTTTTTCAGTAGTACAAATTTGGAAAGGGAAATAAAAAATAAGGAATAAACAAACTAGATATTCATTTGCCTTGTGACTTTTGCATGTCCCTCTGCCATTTGACTTTGCAGTTCCTTCCCGCTTACAGGTGCCGCAATCTTCCTCACCACTTGTCTTTGGGATGTGTCGTGTAATTTGCCTTAACCAATGGAAAGTTACCAGATGCTACACAAGCAGAGGCTTAAAATGTGCTTGGAGGGCTATGTTTTCACTCTCATGCCTCTGCCACTGCCAGGAAAACAACATGTCCCAGGTGGGTCACCAGACCCAGAAGGATGAATGACACAAGGAGCGGATCTGATCTGAAGCCATGACCTGGAGCAGAGTCCAGGTGGCCCCAACCAACATCAGCAAAATGACCCTGGCTGGCACACAGGCATGTGAGTGAGAACAAATTATGGTGGTTTAAGCTACTAAGTTTTAGAGTAGCTTGCTATATTGCATTTTGTACAATAACGGACTAATAGACACTTAACTTGTTTTTGTTCAAAGATCTCTTTGAGAATATGTGGAAAGCTGTGACCTTCCTCCGAGGAAAAGCATATGCATAAATTTAAAATTTTGTGTGCAATTTCAGAGTATTCATTGGCCTCGTAAATCGTCCAAGAGAACTGATTACTAAAAATGGTTTATCATATGTCTAAATAAAATGTCTGAGCAAAATGATAGTTCCATTTAGAATGATATTCAGAGAAGGGGAAAAAAAGTATCTGTTTTGTTTTGCAAATGATTTTTAACAATTTCTTTAAGCATGTTCTCTTTGTCTTCAGCACCCAAATTCAATCCATGAACAAGACCTACTGGTAGCACTTCAAAAGTATATTTTGAAATTTTCCACTATTCTCCACCTCCATGACTACCATCCTGTTCAAGTCACCATCATCTTTCACCAAGATGATTGCAATAACTTCCTAACTGACCTCTTTGCTCCACTTTCACTCCTCTACAATTCAGTCTTCACCCAACAGCCAGTCTTTTCAAAGCTTTCCCTCAGGGATATTTTGTTATTCTAATTCAAAGGGCACTATGCACTTATGTCAAGAAATCACTTCAAAATTCAGTTAAGAAGTGAAGTTATATTCTGCCCAGCATGCACAATAGGAAAAAGGCATAATGCTTTTAAAACAGGTTACTCGTCTATTTATTCCTGTGCCTAGCACAGTTCATATAAACATAAATAAGACATTCAGTAAAAAAATCTTACAGAATGGAATGGTGTGTGAGTCTGCATGTGTGTCCATGCAAATTTTTTTTAAATACTATAAATGAAGGGAAATGTAGAAAAATCTATAAAACGAATGCACAACCTAATATTAATTGGGCAAAGCCACTAATGTGTTGCAAATTGGGAAAACTGAAACCTACAAAGACATAGCACATATCTGGGATTCTCATCATTCTGCAAAGTTTACTCACTAAGAAAGAACTGGAAAATAATTTTTTTTTTAATATTGCATGCATTTCTGATTACAGAGTCCTTAACAATAGGCACAGTTTACAAATGCATAAGATACAATTTGGGGGCACCTGGGTGGCTCAGTGGGTTAAAGCCTCTGCCTTCGGCTCAGGTCATGATCCCAGAGTCCTGGGATCAAGCCCCACATCGGGCTTCTGCTTGGCAGTGAGCCTGCTTCCCTTCCTCTCTCTCTGCCTGCCTCTCTGCCTACCTGTGATCTCTGTCTGTCAAGTAAATAATAAGTAAGTAAATAAATAAATAAATTCTCCTGACATCTGCAAATGTCATTCTTCTAGAAGCAATGCCTTAATACACATTTCCCTTCTTTCTCGCCATTCATCTTTTGGAAAATAGAGGAGGCAATAAGACTATCTGGATTGGACCATGGGGAATCTTCTGGTGATATGTAAATCATAGGAATTCAGGAAGATAGTAGGTCATTATGTAGTTTCATAAGTTAAATTATTCCACCAACAAAGAAATGGAAGATATGACATTATCAGATACTTCCCAGAATTAAGAAGTTATATTTCTGAAGTTTCAAGGGAAAAATATATGATCCTAGGATCAGAAATCTTTTTCAAAGAAAAAATTTCTCATATATATAAAATGAACATCTAGCTCTGCAGTAGTTATGGGTATAGAGGGAAGTCTTTGATAATCTCAGAACTAGACAGTAATTCTGGTGATGATCACATGAAGTGTCACTTGCTCAAGTCAAAGCCCAAGAATGTTCCTTGAACCTTTTATTGTCCTATCTATAGCATATAATATGCTTTAGTCTTGCACATACAGCTTTACGCCTATCTTTTTGACATCATTAAAACAGGACTGTCCTATCATCTTTGTACATAGCTTTCAAAAATATAAGCTTATTAAAGATGCTGAAGACAACAGACAGTACTTCTAATTGATCTTTATTATTTATTTTACATTTATATATGTATATATATTTACATAAATAATATAACTACTTGAGGAAGGTGGTGTAATGGTAACAGAAAATATTAAAAAAAAAAAAATTCACACCTGCTTTGTGCCAGACATTTTGGTAGGCTCTGGGAATATGGCAACAGGGGATACAGAAACTGCAGAGTGTTACAATCTAGCAAGAGGAGCTATTTCAAGATAGATGGTCAAGGCACACCTTTCTGATGGGTGAAGTTTAAACTGCTGCCTAAATGAGGAAATCATAGGAAGAAGTGTGATCAACTAATCCAAAGCCTAGGGAAGTTACAAATGGGGCATGTATCAGAAACAGTTTAATACCATAAAATACCATGATAAGTAAAGGGCAGACATGAATGAAATAAAGTCCGAGAGTTAGACAGAGACAGCTCCTATGGAACTGTCCAAAGTAAAGAATTTGGAATTTATTTCAAAGACATGGGAAGTCACTAGGTGATTTCAAGCAAGAAAGTGAGTGACATGATATGATTTTCACTTTGGAGAGATCATTCAACTGCTGCGTGAAAAACAGGCTGTACAGGGGCAAGGAGGAAGGGGCAATGGGACCAAATCTAGAAGGCACTAAAATAAATCAGAAGATAAAGACAATTTAAACTATCTTGCTAGTAGCAAAAATGAAAAATGTCAAAAGATTCTAAGTGTGATTTGAAGGTATCTCCGTCAGGTCTAAATGATAGATCATATTACAGGGTATGAGGAGAAGAAAAAAAAACAACTTAAGAATGATGCTAAGGTTTTCAGTAACAATAACAGCAGATGATAACCAATCGAATAAGTAGAACTACATGGGTCAAAATGGATGTAAATAAGCAAATTAAAGAATGAGGAGAGAAAATTATTTATTTACACTGAATGGCAACTAATAAATGTTGTAGGAATGACATTTAAAAGTCACCACTTAGTAACCAACATAGTAATGATTTAGCCAAAAGCACCAATAGATACTATGACTTATAAGTAAAAATTTGGATATTTACTTCCAAAAGTACTTATTCATATAAAGGTAAGAGTCACTTTAGAATGGTAGAAGTGATCAAAGTTAACATTACTAATAACCAGATAAACTGAAGTTTCATGCAACCTGATAGGATGCAATGAAAAAAATCACATGGATATCCATGCCAAAATTGAATAACCACAATCTAATCCTGAGAAAGCATCAGAAAAACCCAAATTGAGAAATATACAAAATAACTGGTTTGAAATTTTTCAAAACAGGGTAATTAGAGCTAAGAAAAATACTAAAGATTTTTTTCCAAATTTAAAGAGACTATTAAAAGAACTATGAGAAGTAAAACAAATAATTTTGGAATGGATCCTAAAGAATATTATTGGGATAAGTGGCAAAACTTCAATGAGTTCTGTGAGTAAAGTGGTAGTAATTACTTGTGTCAACTTCCAGATTTTGATAGTTGTATTGAAATTACATAAGAGAAAGTCCTTGTTTGTCAGGTTTACACACTGCAGTACTCAAGGGTTGAGGCATCATGAGTGCAGCTTCCTCTCAAATGGCTCAGGAAAAAAAATTCATTGAACTACTTTTGCAACCTTTCTAAAAGTCTGAGAGCACTTTAAAAAACTGGGGGGGGAAGCCCAATTATTATACTCTTATAAATGTATTTTGCTTCCAGTTGTTGTTTTCGTTTTTGTAGAGAATGGTCTCTAAAGTGAATTGAGAAATACAGGGTAAGACAAATGAAAAGATAGTAAGAGTCTCTGGGCCAGAATGAACTAGACAAAAGAATACTGAAACCTGGATACATTCAAAGATTCACTGATTGAACCTCTGAAAATTCAGAGCAAACTGAAGAGATGCCAGATCACTGACAGGGAAATCCCATCTCCCACCCCACTGTGATTTGAAAACTACAAACCTATAATCCTGGTATTTATTCCAAGCAAAGTTTTGGAACAGGTTATTAAAGATACGGCTTGAAGCATTTTTAAAAATGACTAGTGATCACTCAGAACCAACTGAACTAACAAAAACCATGTCATGATTCCCCTTCCTCTGTTCTTTAGACAGATAGGTTTAAGTTGATAAAGTTTTAAGTTGATAAAGATAAAAAAGTTCTGTTGCACTTTTTCTACGCCCTGCGGACATGACTTAGGTCATCTGCATCATGTACTAAACTGATACTCTGCGACCTAGTAGGTGCTCAACAATATTGCTAATGAGAGAAGGGGAGAGAGACAAAGAAGGAAACAAGGGAAGAACAAAGAAAGGAAGGACAGAAGGAAGGGAAGGAGGAATTGAAGGAAGGAAAGAAGGAGGGAGAAAGGAAGGGAGGGATTTGAGCAGGCATGGTATTTTAAAAGTATTCAGTAGTTTGTTTAGGTGAATCAATAAATTACCAAATACCCATACCGAAAACATTTCATTGATGAAAAAACATCAATCTATTCAAAATTAGCATATTTACCTTCTAATGCCTTCAAGGTCCTTCTGTCAACCCTACTTCTACAACCTGCCAGTCTTCTCTATTCGATACTTTGAGAACATAGGCTAGCATCCTGCTCTACCTTTACTTCCACTGATCCTCTTCAGTACATGGGAATCTGCCTTCAGCTCCATTATTCTACAAAACCTGTTCTCACTAGATACCAAAAAGACTCTAATTTCCAAATGCAAAAGAATTTTTGAATCCACTCTCATAGAAAGCAGCCTTCTGAGATCATTTCTAACTACAATCCTGTGACTTTTAGCTCTTTTCATCGTGTGTGTGCCCGTTTAAGGTAGACTTCTGATGGCATGGAGAAGCTGTTATAAATAGTGTTTATACTGATTTCTAAATTCAGAAAGAGAACTTCTAAAATACATTCTGCATGTGCCATTTGATTTAAGAGACTTTGAAAAGGGGAAAAATAGGAAGAGATGAGATAAAGATATATGAAATAATGAGTATGCTATATATATGTATATAACTAATGGTGTGATACAATTAACATTGTCTCATAATACAAAACTATGACTGTTTATATCAAAGGAAAGTTATCTTTACAAATGTAAAATTAATCTATGGGGCTCTGAACCAAGGGGTATTATTGAAGTAAATTTCTCATCAAGTTTAAAGGTGTTAATGAGTAACTTTAAGGTAAAGAAAAATTGCAGAGTCCAGTCCAGAGGCTGGGATTTTTTTAAATGGTCTCAGTTCCCACATGGAAAGCAGAGGTAATCACCATCTTAATCCCTTACAGTCTACTGTGGCTAGAATTCTCAGCTTACAAAATAGAAATTCTTTGTTTAGATGGAGACCAATTAGATGTGTATATATGTGGTACACATATATGTTTGTGTGCATACACAAAAAAAAACACCTACAAAAAAGAACCTTGTTAAGAAGAAACAAAAAAGTATATAAATACAAACATAAAAGAATTAAAATTATATATCTAAAATTTACCCTAAGAAAAAGGAATATGTCTGATTGTTTGAGAAACATCCTTTCTATAACATTGTATTAAATAAAATACCAGTACAGTTCCAACTCTTCAATGGTTAATTTTATAATATACACCATAACTAGAGTTTTTGGTGGAAAAATACATTATTGATTAGCTCACCAGTTTGGAAAAGGGTCCAGAGTCAGCAGTCCAAGTTTAGGCTTCAAATGCCAATAGGAAAAGAATTAGCAGCTTTGAAGCAACATAGCCCTGGGGTTGAATTATCAGAGTGGAATGTCTTCACCAGTTGTATAAGTTTAGTTATTTAAATTATGAGTCTATTATGTATCTGCAAAAGGGGACATTCACTTTAATGACTGTAATAGTGACTAAAAATTCCCTGGACATTGTAAGAACCCAATAAATAGAACTTGTTTCTTTATTAACCAGCCAAGGGTTTTAGTTTCCACATCTGTAAAAAGGACATAATAATTATTGGCCAGCCTATCTTGAAGGGCTGTTGAGGGGATAAAATGAGATTATATATGTAAAAACACTTCGAAAAGGGAAAATTAACCATGAAGATTAGGGTAGTATATTATCCTTATTACTCATTACTGACAGGTATGGAGATGTCGATGATAGATGATATGCTGAGAATAGACGAGAACTAAAGATTAAAGAAAGCATTTGTATTTTTTTTCTACTCAACCACTCTTATTTATGAGGATTATATAATAATAATGTCTAACTTCAAAAAAGTCTGTATAATAAACAAAGTATTGAATCTTTACACTGTCATTTACCAGAAGTAGGACAGTAGAGCAGGTCAGTTGAATGCCAATTCTCTATTAGGCAATATTCTAGGTGCATTACAAATATCTCATTTTAACCTCATAACAACCCAAAGATGCATTATTGCTTCTGGGCAACTGTACATATAAGAGCTGTATACCGAAATCACTGAGCATGATATATATAATAAGCATTCTGTAAACAAACACTATAGTTATTCTTACCATAGAGAAGGGGGATTTCACGTCTTCTACAGATCAGAAAGTCCCAACCAAAGAGGAGAAATGGTTGCATATATTATAAGACCAGTTAGGCTCATGTGCTGTCTAATGACCCATTAGACTCAGATTACATATTTATTAATTGCTCTTTTGAAAACCATTCCAAAGGCCAGTAAAACTGGATTCCACATGAAGATCAATCGGTGCACATTAAAACTTATTTTTATTTTTATCCACAACCTTGAGACCTCAAAAAAAAAAAAAGAAGTCAAATTCTGGATCAGACCTCAGAACTGAGTTTTCCTTTACTAGTTCTGGTTCAAAATGATGTGCTCAAAGAAAGCCATCAAATAAAATCAAGTGATCACTTTCCTGGGCAATGTGATCTACTGCCAAACTGTCAGTGCCACCATCATTTTCAAGTACTTCCTAGAATCCTTTTATTATGGTTTTAAGTCAGAGTTTTCCAGCAAGAGGAACTCATATGAGATTTGGAAGTAGAAATAAAGCTGAAGTCATCAATCTCAAGACGCCATATAGTTCAGAGAAGGCAGCTTCTATTGATTTGGCAGTTTTCCACATCTCTCCAGAAGCCCCCCACTCTCTAATCACAGCAGCTTAGCTGCACTTGCCATGAGCTTCCTCTTTGTAATACACAGACTTGAGGCATTTCTCAAACTTCCTCAGAAGGTCCCATGAGTCTCCTCAAAGTCTCCTCCTAGTCCTTTGGACTGATGTAGGGTTTCTCCAGTCCTCTTGCGATAGCCTTTACTCCCTGGCTCCTTCCACATTTACATAAGTGCTAATTCCCACATTAAAACACTTACTTCTGTGTTTTTTGCAGTGGTTCTGTTTTTCTGACCAAACCAGACTGTTTCAGCTACCCTCAGAAATGCATTTTGAATTAAGCCACTTTAACTTCTCTTTCTCTACCCATCTGTAGACTTATATGTCACTCTGTTCTTTGAAAATATGCAGGCACTTTTGCCACTTTCACAAGTAAATTCTATTTATTTTAGACAGCAGTTATTTGGAGTTGGCTGTGAATAAGAGACTTTAAGTCATTCATTTAGCAAATATTTCTTCAGCTCCTCCTCTTTACCAAACTCTGTGGAAAGCAATAATGAAACATGGCCCTAACCCCATGGAACTTATATATATATATATATATATATATTTTTAAAGATTTTATTTGTTTATTTGACAGACAGAGATCACAAGCAGGCAGAGAGGCAGGTAGAGGCAGAGGAGGAGAAAGCAGGCTCCCACGGAGCAGAGAGCCCGATGAGGGCTGGATCCCAGGACCCTGGGATTATGACCTGAGCCGAAGGCAGAGGCTTAACCCACTGAGCCACCCAGGCACCCTGTGGAACTTACAATTTAAAAGGAAAACTGAGTTAAATATTTAGACAGGAAAATGTAAAATTTCAATACTGAGAAGTGTTAGAAAGAAATTGTGCTCTGCCTGTCCATATAGGAAGGCTTCACCCACTCCATGTCCTCAGGGATTTCCTTGAGTGATGAAAGTGGAAGAACAATAAAACTAGTTAAGAGGAGAGGCAAGGGTATGACTTGCAGAGAATATAGAAAGTGTGATATACTTTGGTGGAAAACCAGGGTGTAGAGAATGGTACGTAGAAGAACTAAAACATGCGTGGCTAGAGCAAGATGATGGTGATGGGCTGAGTGCAGATTCTGAATCGTGTGAGGTATGAAGTGACCAGACCAGGAAAATCACTGATAGTCATGGCAGCATTTTGTTTAATCCTAAAAGCAGTGGAAAGTCACTGAATATTTTTAGGAAGGATACTTTCATGATCAGATTTATGTATTTTAAATTCACTTTATATTGCTATGTTGCTCAAGAAAGATGTTTTTGGAAGACTGAAACAGATACACATTTATTCTCTAGAGGATGAAAGTATGATCTCATATAGGTAGGAATTAAGTCATGGTGTAGTCATTGGAGATTCTGAGTTTTTTTCACACAAGATATTTTCAATGACCCTTTTTTGGTATTTAAATCTTATATCAAAATCATA
Source organism: Mustela nigripes (assembly GCF_022355385.1). Taxonomy (NCBI): domain Eukaryota; kingdom Metazoa; phylum Chordata; class Mammalia; order Carnivora; family Mustelidae; genus Mustela; species Mustela nigripes. The sequence goes on from NW_026739562.1 coordinate 2,804,460, forward strand.
GCTATTCAGGGACACCTGGGTGGCTCAGTTGGTTAAGCGGCAGCCTTCGGCTAAGGTCATGATCCCAGGGTACTGGGATCAAGTCCCGTGTTGGGCTCCTTGCACAGCGGGGAGCCTGCCTCTGCCTGTCACTTTACCCTTTTGTGCACACTCACTCTCTCTCTCTCTCTCTGACAAATAAATAAATAATCTTAAAAAAAAAATCATAGCTACGCAATGACAAATAATGATAACCATGAGTTTGTCTTCTTCCACCCATCCAATTCTCCACCATCTATTCACAGTTTATCTCTATACCAAAACAGTGAATATACACATTCCATTACTACTTCTTCGGATTCATATTAAGTCAACCTTTAGTACAATTACTCATTATCAACAAAGGATATTATTTTGAATTTACATGCATATTGTAATGATCACTTTAAATGAACAGATGGTTTATTTGACTCATTGTGCCTTCACTCTATCTTTAAAAGTCCAATTAAAAACCTCCTCAATATAAAAAAAAATGTGTTTCTCCTGGTATGACAAGTCTAGCTGGAGTCACAGAAACTGATATACAATTGAGCTTAGATGTGCTGATGCTCATTTAATCATTCATTATTTGCTGATTATCTGTTATGTTCTTGGTCTAAACAGTTAGGATGGGGAAGGAGGTGTGGGGAGAAAGAATTTACAGTCTCCTCTCAAGTTCAAAAGGCAAAAGAAGATACATAAGGAAAACACTTTTAACAAGTGCTTGAGGGCCTATAACCTATATGGCTAAACTAAAAATGAGTGTAACCAGGGTAGAGATAAAAAGTTATGGGAATTCTTTGGTGTGATCATGTTAATTGTAGAGTATGACTATAGAGTCTGAAGGAAAGCCGATTGGTTAAGTGGAGTGGTGAGGAAGGCACTACAAATAAGAATAAGAAGATAAACAAAGGCAGTGTGATGAAACAGGGAGGTGAACAGAGATTGCAAGAAGTAGGTTGGCTTTAATTTTGCTAATTCTCACTCTTGCCTCTAGGTCTCTGCACATGGTACCCACTTATCTTCATATAGCCATACCATGATAGCTTATACTTCTCTTGAACATAACTCTGGGGAGCCACCTCTGACTCTAGACTAGATTAAGTGTCCTTCTTTGTCCTGTACTTCCCTGGTCAGGGCATTCATCACTCTATAATAATTATCTATCAACCTGTTGGTTGGTGCCCCCCACTAGACTGTGGATGGCTTCAGGGTGAGGATTCTACAGTAGGCTGAATAATTATCCTCCCAAAGATGCCCATGCCCTAAGCCCTGGAACCTATCAATATATTATCTTATATAGTAAAAGGGACTTTGCAGATTTAATTAAGTTGAAGGTCTTAAGACAGGGAGATGATCTTGCAATGTCCAGATGAGCCCAGTATAATCACAAGAGTAGTTATAAGAGGTTGATAGGAGGATTAGAGTCAGACGAATGTAAAGAAGATGTAAAAACAGAAGCAGAGGTCAAGAAGAGAAAAGATACTAATTTGCTGGCTTTGAAGACTGAGGAAGAGGCATGAATCCAAAGAATGCAGGTAACCTCTGGAAGCAGTAAAAGGTAAGGAAACAGATGCTCCGCTAAAGTCCCAGAAGGAACACAGCCTACTGATGCCTTGATTTTAGCCCAGGAGAGGTGATTTTGGAATTCTGACCTCCAAAACTGTAAAATAATAAATTTGTATTGCTTTAACCTACCAAGTTGATGGTAATTTCTTATAGAAACAATGAGTAACTGGGGCACCTGGGTGGCTCAGTGGGTTAAAGCCTCTGCCATTGGCCCAGGTCATGATCCCAAGGTCCTAGGCTCGAGCGCTGCATCGGGCTCTCTGCTCAGCAGGGAGCCTGCTTCCTCTCTCTCTCTCTGCCTACTTGTGATCTCTGTCTGTCAGATAAATAAATAAAATCTTAAAAAAAAAAAAAAAACACAATGAGAAACTAATACAGACTCTATCATGTTTCCCCCCAACATTTAACCCAAGAACTTGCTCAAAATACATACTCAATTAATAGAGTTATTAGATGAAAGAAGAAATGCTGTCCTGCTATATGGAGATGGAAAGCCAAAGACAGGAGTGATAGAGGTGTCAGTAATATCACAGGGAATCCCCAATGTTCCTGAGATGAACTCTAACATGAGCTGGGGGTCAGTAGCAATGCAGAGAAAGTGACTATTTTTCTCAAAGAGCATGAAGAGAAGAAAGAGCTGAAAATGACTGGCTAGATGAAAGTGTTCTCTTTCCAAAGGGAGGCAGTGACCATCTTTAACAAAAAGATGCTTTCATTTTCCTTCCTTCCTGCATCCCTGAATTTACAGCTTCTGTCTTAATTCCCTCCCTCATGTGTAAGGACCAGAAGAACTCCAGGCCCACAGTGCACGGTGGAAGGGAGGAATGAGTTGAAAAAGTCCAGAAGACAGCTCTACCCACACCAGTCCTCGCTTCGCTCAGGTGACATTTCTGCTATGGTCAGCAGCCTGGGGCAGTGTTTCATTTCAGAAGCATCATCAACTGAGGCATTGCCCAATCTTCAGCACTAAAAGCAAGGCTGGGTCCCTCTCACGCAATGAGAGAAGGGAGGAGCCAGAGACCAGCAGCCAGAGATCCATTTATCCCTATACCACACTTGAAAGGCTAAAAAATTGTTTACCACATCCTGCCCCACTTCTAAGCTGCAGGATGCCCAACCAGATGTGCCCTTGCAAGAGCTCAATCAGATGGCACCCACCTGGCAAGACCTCAAAATGCCAAGCTAAAGAATCCAGATATTGAGGGTCTACCACTGGGAGACTCACAAAGACCAGGAAACAAGTCCTTGACATCTCAGGCAAAATTCTCATCCTGAGTTACAGCACTTCTGCCGTCTTATGACAAGGGGAGGGTTGCAGGACTCGGAGAGATGGAAAGGAGACTATTAGGCCATTCATTAAGTGAATTCCTGGGCTGAATTCAGTCCTGAATTCCTGAAAAAGACGGAACCTGAAATGGTTTGGCAGGCCCAGAAAGCATCTTCTGCTCTCCTTTCTTAGAGTCTTAGAATGGAAGGCCATTCTGGCACAAACCCCAAACCAAACTCATCCTCTTCACTGTTAAGACCAGAGACAGGTAGAGATTCAAGGTCTGCTGGAAAGAACCCCCAGAGTAGGTAGGTGAACCAAATCAGACAGCATCTCCTCCACAAAGCTCTACTTCTTCCCTCCTCTGTGCCAGCATAGTAATAATAATAACAACTGGCATTTCTACCTTCACTGTAGCATTAGGTCAGTTTTCACATGATTAGACATGGATTAAATAGGATTAAATTTTGTCACAGGTCTAAGCTCTTGCTAGTAGCACATGTAAAAATCCAATCTTTTGACCCTGGAAGTCGTTCACCCAACCAACACTCTCTCTCTCCTGCATGCCTTTATAGACCTATTTCTCACCCTAAACCACTGTAATTTATTCATAGTATTCTGTAGGTTTGAGGGCGAGAATGCTATCTTATTATCCCTCCCACCTCACATGGTACCAAACACAATGTAGCAGCAAACACTTACAGAGCACTTTCTGTGTCAGGCATTATTTCCAGAACTTTATGAAAATTCAGTCTGTCCTCTCAACAACTCAATGGTGGTAATGCTATAATTTGCCCCATTTTATAGAGCAGAAAACTGAGACACACAAAAGCTAATCAACATGTCCAGGGTCATAGAGCTCATAAGTGGAGGCCCTATGCAGTCTGGGTCCAGAGTCTGTGCAAACTCCCACATTTACGCCTATATTACTCTGCCTTTCAAATCAATAAATATCTATAGGTTAAGTATTTACCCCTTCCAGCTCAGCAGTATTTCTCAGCTTTGCTTCTACAAAGCAGGTACCCTATCCAGGGTACATATAGCCAAAGCATAAGCCTGGTCCAGAGTGTTCAAGTCAAAAACAAAACGTAACTCTCACACTCTGTGCCTCTTCCCCATCTCCATCAACAAACCAGCATTCACTTTTGTCATCAACTCTTGGGCTTTTTTCATGAATGCTTGATGTTATCACTTATATTTATGGAATACAGAGGCTCACTTCAGTTACTCAGAATATCATTTGTCTGATTCCTAGGTGTCAGAGAGCTAAATGTTACTCAAAAGTCTGAAAGAATTACTGAATAACTAAGAGGTTCAACCCCCCCCCCCCCAAAAAAAAAGGTCTGCCTGACCCTTGGGTATCTAGCACTTACGTTAATATCTTTATTCTAAGTCTGGTCATGTAAGACAGAAAGTCCCAAACTGCTTTATCTAAAACATTTGTTTTGCACACTATAGTAGATTGCTTACATAAGAGATTCTGTGACTCAATAAGTTTGAGAAATCCAGAATTAAAGAGCTAAGGCAGGTTCCCTCTTGCAGGACTTCTCAGAGCCTTTAGCATATCTTAAGTATGTACTGTCATTCTCCTGGCCTGAACTACATAAAATGGCTTTTCAGAAACTGGCCAGAAAGAAATGGCCACACCAGGTTAGAAATACGACTTGCAATTATAGTCTCATTGAGCATAAAAGGAGAAATCGTGTTATACACTGAATAGAAGATAACACTGTTTACTGCACATGTGTAACTGGGACTTAACCTGAATCCTGGAACCCAAACAGCACAAACACTGAAAGATCAATATTCAAGCAAACACTTAAATGGACAAAAGTAGACATATGAGTAGCTGAGAAGAAAAAGGATGATCTGTTAGGGCTAAACAGTTCAAAAAACTAAAGACACTCAATTTCACATCTAAAGTATCTGGTCTGAGATTGATCCCTGAAAGTTACCTACAAATGATGAAGTTCTAGAATATAGGTGAGGTTCAATGGGGTGAGGTCCAGAGCCAATGACCAAGAACGAACTCTTGAGACATCTTTGGTGCAAAATGGTGGTTTATTAAGGCATGGGGACAGGACAAGTGGGCAGGAGGAGATGCTGCCCCTGGGTTGTGAGGGGTGGCAGGTTATGAACCATGGGGGTGGGGAAGTAAGGAAAAGGGAGGTTTCAATAGAAAGTTCATATGCTAAAGAGCCCTCTAGCAAGGTATTAACATTAAGATGGGTGGGAGATTCCTAAAGAATGTCACACATGTCCCACCCAGAAATGGGGGTTGGGGAAGGTTGGAGGGTGTTGGCTTTTGCTTGGAGGTTGTT